>NC_134500.1:26990550-27125550 GCF_040206685.1 Ascaphus truei
TGTCTAAGGGCCGTTCTATACAGCATGCGGCCGTGCGTGCCTATGCGAACGCACGTGCACGTGCCGCATGCTTTTTGTATGTATACTATAGAATCTGTGAAGGTACTGTGTTTGTGTGTTTGTGTGTATGTATGTGTGTGTGTGTATGTATGTGTATGTGTGGTGTGTGTATGTATGTGTATGTATGTTATGTAGTGTAATTTATTATTTATTAAAAAAAAAAACCATTGGTAGAAATAAAATATTTATTAAATTGGTGTAGACACACAATACACACACACATATACATACATACATACACACATATACATACACATACACACTATATACCACACACACACATACATACATACACACATATATACACACACACACATATACATACATTCAGCGCGCGTAGCAGTGCGAAAAGATGATTTCCCCCTTCTTCGCCGCTGTCTATCGGCTCCCCGCTCCCCGCCATGCACGCAGCGCGGCGCCATTATAGAAAGGCTGACTAACATCAGCCAACTAAAATTCCGCACGCACGCACGGCATAGCGCGCACACGGCGCTATATAACAGCCCTAAGACATGCGACTGAGCACACCACACAGTCATATTTCCATTTGCTATATGCTTTGCAGTGGAGGGTTTTTATCACTTTTTTTTACCCACCATAACTTAACTAAACACACACACACACACACACACACACACACACACACACACTGTGACTGTTGATATGCACACAGTGTGTGACTGTTGGTGATAGATGTACAGTATATATATATATATATATATACACAGTGTGTGACTGTTGGTGATAGATGTACAGTATATATATATATATATACACACAGTGTGTGACTGTTGGTGATAGATTTACAGTACAGTATATATATATACACAGTGTGTGACAGTTGGTGATAGATGTACAGTATATATATACATATACACAGTGTGTGACTGTTGGTGATAGATTTACAGTACAGTATATATATATACATATACACAGTGTGTGACTGTTGGTGTATATATACACAGTACACACACACACACACACACACACACACACACACACACACACACACACACACACACACACACACACACACACACACACACACACACACACACACACACACACACACACACACACACACACACACACACACACACACACACACACACACACACACAGTGACCGTTGGCGCCTGTGGGCGGCAGTATCTTCGCAGTTAGGGGGAGGTCCCTCATGTCCCCCCTCCGGTGACGTCACTAAACCACGTGGTCTCCGGGCGCTGTCCGCAGGTTCGGTGCTGAGCTGCAATGTCCGCGAGCCCGGGATACAGCGAGGAGAAGGGGGGGACCCTGGGGGGGGAGCCGGAGTACGGACAGGACCCGGCAGCAGGGGGCATCTTCAGCTCCGACTACAAGAGGTACTGTGTATCTATATATATGTATGGGTACTAGGGGGAGGGGGTATATATATCTACTGTGGGGGAGGGGGGTATATCTATCTATCCATACGGGGGAGGGGATTTATATATACGGGGGAGGGGATATATATATACGGGGGAGGGGATATATATACTGGGGGGAGGAGATTTATCTATACGGGGGAGGGGATATATACATACTGGGGGGTATATATATACTGGGAGGAGGGGGTCCATCCATCCATACGGGGGAGGGGATATATATACTGGGGGGAGGGGATATATACATACTGGGGGGTATATATATACTGGGAGGAGGGGTATATCTATCTATCTATCTATCTATCTATCTATCCATACGGGGGAGGGGATATATATACTGGGGGGAGGGTATATATATATATATATAGAGAGAGAGAGAGAGAGAGAGAGAGAGAGAGAGAGAGAGAGAGAGAGAGAGAGAGAGAGAGAGAGAGAGAGAGAGAGAGAGAGAGAGAGAGAGAGAGAGAGAGAGAGAGAGAGAGAGAGAGAGAGAGAGAGAGAGAGAGAGAGAGAGTGTGAGAGTAAGGGATATATATATATATATATATACTAGGGGGAGGATATATAATATATACAGGGAGGATATATATATACACATCTAAGCAGATGACACAATCCTATATGCACACAGCCATAGCCTCTCCGACATTTAACACGTACTTCAATCTGACTTTTTGAGACTCGAAAACTGGATTTCCCAAAACAAACTGTTTTTAAACACTGACAAGACGGTAACAATGGTATTTGGGACCAGACTAAATTTTTAAAGCTTCCAGCGACTGAGCTCCTGATCAGAACCAACGCTAACACCACCCTAACCCCTGTCACTAGTTTTAAATACCTGGGCTTATGGTTTGACTCCCACTTAACATTTTGGTTGCATGTTGATACCCTGACATCCAAAGCCTATCCCAAACTAGGTGTACTTTACAGGAACAAATCCTCCCTAAGGCTGGGGCCATGGTGCCTTCGCCCGTGCAGAGGCGTGCGCGGCCGTGACGTCACCCAACAGCGGGTGCGTTTTTCGGCCATGGTACGCACTCTGTCCGTGGGAGTGTCTAGGGGCGTGCCAGTGACATCACAGAGCTTGTTCACTCTCATTGGGTGAATCGCTCACGTGACAGGCCTGTCGCACCAAGAAATCAGTTTGAATCGATTTCATGCGCAATGCGCGCCCCCTCCTGCTTCCGCGCGCACACGCCCATACGCCACATGGACGCAAACACTGCCTTAGGGCAGTCTGTTCGCTCAGCGTCTGCACGGTCTGCGGTACCATGGCCCCAGCCTAAGGCTGCGTCCATAGAGAGTGCAGCCGTGCGGAGGCGCGCGGAGGCTGAGGGAAAGCGGGTGCTTTCCCAGGCCATAGTACTCGGGCTGTGGGGGGCGTTCCCAGTGATGTCACGGAGCTGGTTCGCCCTCATTGGGCGAACCGCTCACGTGACTGCCGTATCGCGCGCCCCCCTCCTGCCTCTGCGCGCTCGCACACCGCATGAACGCGATCACTGCCTTGAGGCAGTCTGATCGTGCAGCGCGTGGACTCGTCCACGTGGTCGTCCATACCATGGACACAGCCTGAGTCTGCAGGTCAGAAAGCGTATCGCACAGCAGATGCTAATGCCAATTATAGACTATGGACATAGTATACGGCTCAGCACCTCAAACCCACCTTAGCAAACTTGATTCCCTTATACAATTCTATATGCCGCTTTGTCCTCAATGCGGCTACAACACACATCACTGCGAAATGCTCAAAGAACTAGATTGGTCATCACTCGAGTCTAGGCGCAAAGTTCACCTTTCCTGTCTCACCCTCAAATACTTTCTGGGCAAACTACCCGTCTATCTGAATGAGCTCCGTAGCCCTACACTTTTCATCTTAAGGGACTTTGTCAAGGGAAGTCTCTTAAGATGAAACGCGTAGGGCTACGGTAGTCCTGTCACCGAATGTTATCAGCCTTTTCTTGCTGCATGCCTTGTATAAGGCAATTGGGACTTTAAACCGCATTCCTCTTGCCGACTAAACCAACGGAGATATTCCCGGGTATAAACATTGTGCGTTAACATCATCGCGAGACTTGGCGATCGAGGAGGGGGGGTCTGGAGCACAAGCGTCGGAGAGCAGACGGCGTCTTCCGTGACCGCGCAACAGATCCTGGCGGCTATTGTTTCCGTCATTGCAGCTAAAGACTAGGATTTTATCCTGAAATGCCCATTTTTATCTGTCATATCGTACGTAAAATCAGAGCTTGCGCTGTGTGAAACTGAATATACTTACTTCACCATATTGGAAATCTCTCTCGTTTTTAGGTCATATCCAGTCTCGGCTTCTACTGATTGGACTTTTCATATTACTTTATCCCAATAGGCGTTTATTAGTTTAAACGTGGTTTGCGTTGGGCTGCACCCTTTGTTTTTGAAGTGAAACTTCTTTAGTGGCACCTCTGATGGGATAAAAGTGGATGATGTGGGCGAAATGTCAAATGGAAGTGACGTCACGTAATGGACGCCACTCCGCTCACATGTCCCCTGTCACATGTTGCGGCGGCGATAGCCGCCGGCGCCGCTCCTAATCGCCCCCCCGAGCCCCACACACACCGTGACATATGCAGCGGCGATAGCCGCCGCTCCTAACGGCCGCTGCCATGCCGCGCATGCGCAGTTGTGATGGCGCCGCTGACGTACGCCACACATGCGCAGAAGCGGCTGGCAGCGGCGTCGTTCCCCCCACACACGTTCGCGGGCCCCCCTGCACTCGCAGGAAGCGGTGACATACGGAGCAACACACGCGCGGCACAGGGGCTCGGCGCCGGCTCCTGGAAGACAGGGTGACCCGGGCGGCGCGCATGTACCCCGCGGAGGGGGGGAGGGTGTGCGCAGAATTTGTGGCGGGGGGGGGGGCACAGAAGGGGAGGGGGAGAAGTGGTGCACAATTTTACACCCCGCCCCTGGCTGCAGCAGGACACACACACACTGACTGCCCCCCCCCCACACCTCCCCACACACTGACTGACCCACCCACACCTCCCCACACACTGACTGAACACACACTGACTGACCCACCCACACCTCCCCACGCACTGACTGACCCACCCACACCTCCCCACACACTGACTGACCCACCCACACCTCCCCACACACTGACTGACCCACCCACACCTCCCCACACACTGACTGACCCACCCACACCTCCCCACACACTGACTGCCCCCCCCCCCCACACACACTGACTGACCCACCCACACACTGACTGACCCACCCACACCTCCCCACACACTGACTGACCCACCCACACCTCCCCACACACTGACTGCCCCACCCACACCTCCCCACACACTGACTGCCCCCCCCCCACACACACTGACTGACCCACCCACACACTGACTGACCCACCCACACCTCCCCACACACTGACTGACCCACCCACACCTCCCCACACACCTCCCCGACCCACCCACACCTCCCCACACACCTCCCCGACCCACCCACACCTCCCCAAACACCTCCCTGACCCACCCACACCTCCCCACACACCTCCCCAACCCACCCACACCTCCCCGCACACTGACTGACTGACCCACCCACCCACACCTCCCCGCACACTGACTGACCTACCCACCCACACCTCCCCACACACTGACTGACCCACCCACCCACACCTCCCCACACTTCCCCACACCTCCCCACACCTCCCCACACACTGACTGACCCACCCACCCACACCTCCCCACACACTGACTGACCCACCCACCCACACCTCCCCACACACCCACACCTTCCCACACACCCACACCTCCCCACACACCCACACCTCCCCACACACTGACTGACCCACCCACACCTCCCCACACACTGACTGACCCACCCACCCACACCTCCCCACACACTGACTGACCCACCCACCCACACCTCCCCACACACTGACTGACCCACCCACCCACACCTCCCCACACACTGACTGACCCACTCACCCACACACTGACTGACCCACCCACACCTCCCCACACACCCACACCTCCCCGCACACCCACACCTCCCCACACACCCACACCTCCCCGCACACCCACACCTCCCCGCACACTGACTGACTCACCCACCCACCCACACCTCCCCGCACACTGACTGACTGACCCTCCCACCCACACCTCCCCGCACACTGACTGACCCACCCACCCCTCCCCGCACACTGACTGACCCACCCACCCACACCTCCCCGCACACTGACTGACTGACCCACCCACCCCTCCCCGCACACTGACTGACCCACCCACCCACACCTCCCCGCACACTGACTGACTGATCCACCCACCCACACCTCCCGCACACTGACTGACTGACCCACCCACACCTCCCCACACACTGACTGACCCACCCACCCACACCTCCCCGCACACTGACTGACTGACCCACCCACCCACACCTCCCCGCACACTGACTGACTGACCCACCCACCCACCCACACCTCCCCACACACTGACTGACTGACCCACCCACCCACACCTCCCCGCACACTGACTGACTGACCCACCAACCCCTCCCCGCACACTGACTGACTGACCCACCCACACCTCCCTGCACACTGACTGACTCACCCACCCACCCCGCACACTGACTGACCCACCCACACCTCCCCACACACTGACTGACCCACCCACCCACACCTCCCCGCACACTGACTGACTGACCCACCCACCCACACCTCCCCGCACACTGACTGACTGACCCACCCACCCCTCCCCGCACACTGACTGACCCACCCACCCACACCTCCCCGCACACTGACTGACTGACCCACCCACCCCTCCCCGCACACTGACTGACCCACCCACCCACACCTCCCCGCACACTGACTGACTGACCCACCCACCCACACCTCCCGCACACTGACTGACTGACCCACCCACACCTCCCCACACACTGACTGACCCACCCACCCACCCACACCTCCCCGCACACTGACTAACTGACCCACCCACCCACACCTCCCCGCACAGTGACTGACTGACCCACCCACCCCTCCCCGCACACTGACTGACCCACCCACCCACACCTCCCCGCACACTGACTGACTGACCCACCCACCCCTCCCCGCACACTGACTGACCCACCCACCCACACCTCCCCGCACACTGACTGACTGACCCACCCACCCACCCACACCTCCCGCACACTGACTGACTGACCCACCCACACCTCCCCACACACTGACTGACCCACCCACCCACACCTCCCCACACACTGACTGACTGACCCACCCACCCACACCTCCCCGCACACTGACTGACTGACCCACCAACCCCTCCCCGCACACTGACTGACTGACCCACCCACACCTCCCTGCACACTGACTGACTCACCCACCCACCCCGCACACTGACTGACCCACCCACCCACACCTCCCGCACACTGACTGACTGACCCACCCACCCACACCTCCCGCACACTGACTGACTGACCCACACCTCCCCACACACTGACTGACCCACCCACCCACACCTCCCCGCACACTGACTGACTGACCCACCCACCCACACCTCCCCGCACACTGACTGACTGACCCACCCACCCCTCCCCGCACACTGACTGACCCACCCACCCACACCTCCCCGCACACTGACTGACTGACCCACCCACCCCTCCCCGCACACTGACTGACCCACCCACCCACACCTCCCCGCACACTGACTGACTGACCCACCCACCCACACCTCCCGCACACTGACTGACTGACCCACCCACACCTCCCCACACACTGACTGACCCACCCACCCACACCTCCCCACACACTGACTGACTGACCCACCCACCCACACCTCCCCGCACACTGACTGACTGACCCACCAACCCCTCCCCGCACACTGACTGACTGACCCACCCACACCTCCCTGCACACTGACTGACTCACCCACCCACCCCGCACACTGACTGACCCACCCACCCACACCTCCCCACACACCCACACCTCCCCGCACACCCACACCTCCCCGCACACCCACACCTCCCCACACACCCACACCTCCCCGCACACCCACACCTCCCCGCACACTGACTGACTCACCCACCCACCCACACCTCCCCGCACACTGACTGACTGACCCTCCCACTCACACCTCCCCGCACACTGACTGACTGACCCACCCACCCCTCCCCGCACACTGACTGACCCACCCACCCACACCTCCCCGCACACTGACTGACTGACCCACCCACCCCTCCCCGCACACTGACTGACCCACCCACCCACACCTCTCCGCACACTGACTGACTGACCCACCCACCCACACCTCCCGCACACTGACTGACTGACCCACCCACACCTCCCCACACACTGACTGACCCACCCACCCACACCTCCCCGCACACTGACTGACTGACCCACCCACCCACACCTCCCCGCACAGTGACTGACTGACCCACCCACCCCTCCCCGCACACTGACTGACCCACCCACCCACACCTCCCCGCACACTGACTGACTGACCCACCCACCCCTCCCCGCACACTGACTGACCCACCCACCCACACCTCCCCGCACACTGACTGACTGACCCACCCACACCTCCCGCACACTGACTGACTGACCCACCCACACCTCCCCACACACTGACTGACCCACCCACCCACACCTCCCCACACACTGACTGACTGACCCACCCACCCACACCTCCCCGCACACTGACTGACTGACCCACCAACCCCTCCCCGCACACTGACTGACTGACCCACCCACACCTCCCTGCACACTGACTGACTCACCCACCCACCCCGCACACTGACTGACCCACCCACCCACACCTCCCGCACACTGACTGACTGACCCACCCACCCACACCTCCCGCACACTGACTGACTGACCCACCCACACCTCCCCACACACTGACTGACCCACCCACCCACACCTCCCCGCACACTGACTGACTGACCCACCCACCCACACCTCCCCGCACACTGACTGACTGACCCACCCACCCCTCCCCGCACACTGACTGACCCACCCACCCACACCTCCCAGCACACTGACTGACTGACCCACCCACCCCTCCCCGCACACTGACTGACCCACCCACCCACACCTCCCCGCACACTGACTGACTGACCCACCCACCCACACCTCCCGCACACTGACTGACTGACCCACCCACACCTCCCCACACACTGACTGACCCACCCACCCACACCTCCCCACACACTGACTGACTGACCCACCCACCCACACCTCCCCGCACACTGACTGACTGACCCACCAACCCCTCCCCGCACACTGACTGACTGACCCACCCACACCTCCCTGCACACTGACTGACTCACCCACCCACCCCGCACACTGACTGACCCACCCACCCACACCTCCCGCACACTGACTGACTGACCCACCCACACCTCCCCACACACTGACTCACCCACCCACCCACACCTCCCCGCACACTGACTGACTGACCCACCCACCCACACCTCCCCGCACACTGACTGACTGACCCACCCACCCACCCACACCTCCCCACACACTGACTGACTGACCCACCCACCCCTCCCCGCACACTGACTGACCCACCCACCCACACCTCCCCGCACACTGACTGACTGACCCACCCACCCCTCCCCGCACACTGACTGACCCACCCACCCACACCTCCCCGCACACTGACTGAGTGACCCACCCACCCACACCTCCCGCACACTGACTGACTGACCCACCCACACCTCCCCACACACTGACTGACCCACCCACCCACACCTCCCCGCACACTGACTGACTGACCCACCCACCCACACCTCCCCGCACACTGACTGACTGACCCACCCACCCACCCACACCTCCCCACACACTGACTGACCCACCCACCCACACCTCCCCGCACACTGACTGACTGACCCACCAACCCCTCCCCGCACACTGACTGACTGACCCACCCACACCTCCCTGCACACTGACTGACTCACCCACCCACCCCGCACACTGACTGACCCACCCACCCACACCTCCCCACACACTGACTGACTGACCCACCCACCCACCCACACCTCCCCACACACTGACTGACTGACCCACACACCCACACCTCCCCACACACTGACTGACTGACCCACCCACCCACCCACACCTCCCCGCACACTGACTGACTGACCCACCCACCCACCCACACCTCCCCGCACACTGACTGACTCATCCACCCACCCACACCTCCCCGCACACAGACTGACCCACCCACACCTCCCCCACACACTGACTGACTGACCCACCCACCCACACCTCCCCACACACTGACTGACTGACCCACCCACCCACACCTCCCCGCACACTGACTGACTGATACACCTCCCCGCACACTGACTAACCCACTCACCCACCCACACCTCCCCGCACACTGACTGAAACACTTCCCCGCACACTGACTGACCCACCCAAACACCTCCCCGCACACTGACTGACCCACCCACCCACACCTCCCCACACACTGACTGACCCACCCACCCACACCTCCCCGCACACTGACTGACTGACCCACCCACCCACACCTCCCCGCACACTGACTGACTGACCCACCCACACCTCCCCGCACACTGACTGACTGACCCACCCACACCTCCCCGCACACTGACTGACTGACCCACCCACACCTCCCCGCACACTGACTGACTGACCCACCCACACCTCCCCGCACACTGACTGACTGACCCACCCACACCTCCCCGCACACTGACTGACTGACCCACCCACACCTCCCCGAACACTGACTGACTGACCCACCCACACCTCCCCGCACACTGACTGACCCACCCACCCACACCTCCCCGCACACTGACTGACTGACCCACCCACCCACACCTCCCCGCACACTGACTGACCCACCCACCCCTCCCCGCACAATGACTGACTGACCCACCCACCCACACCTCCCCGCACACTGACTGACCCACCCACACCTCCCCGCACACTGACTGACCCACCCACACCTCCCCACACACTGACTGACTGACCCACCCACCCCGCACACTGACTGACTGACCCACCCACCCACACCTCCCCGCACACTGACTGACTGACTGACCCACCCACACCTCCCCGCACACTGACTGACCCACCCACCCACACCTCCCCGCACACTGACTGACTGACCCACCCACCCACACCTCCCCGCACACTGACTGACCCACCCACCCACACCTCCCCGCACACTGACTGACCCACCCACACCTCCCCGCACACTGACTGACCCACCCACACCTCCCCACACACTGACTGACTGACCCACCCACCCCGCACACTGACTGACTGACCCACCCACCCACACCTCCCCGCACACTGACTGACTGACCCACCCACCCACACACCCCCACACACTCTGACCCACCCACACCCCCCCCCACACTCTGACCCACCCACACACCCCCACCCCCCACACACTCTGACCCACCCACACCTCCCCGCACACCCACACCTCCCCGCACACTGACTGACTGACCCACCCACCCACACACCCCCACACACTCTGACCCACCCACACCCCCCCACACTCTGACCCACCCACACCTCCCCCACACACTGACTGACACACACACTCACTTACACATACACACTGACTGACACAAATACACATACACACTGACTGACACACATACACACACACACTGACTGACACACACACACACACACACACACACACACACACACACACACACACACACACACTGACTGACACACACACTGACTTACACATACACACTGACTGACACAGATACACATACACACTGACTGACTGACATACACACACACACACACACACTGACTGACACACATACACACACACTGACTGACACACATACACACACACTGACTGACACACATACACACACACTGACTGACACACATACACACACACTGACACACATACACACAAGGAATTCACACTTAGTGCAAATAGCTAATACAGGGGATGTGTGCCGAGCACGCGCATTCTAAGTCAAATTTATTTGCGTTTTGTCACTGAAATTGTATTTTGATTTTTAATTAAAACATCACCAACACAAATACAATTTCTGTGACAAAAGTCAAAGAAGCTTTTTTCTCTGCTTTATATTGATTGGAATTGTGTGTATCCTACACATTGTGGCAGCATTCATTGCATACTAATTATATTGTTTGTCACACACACACACACACACACACACACACACACACACACACACACACACACACACACACACACACACACACACACACACACACACACACACACACACACACACACACACACACACACACACACACACACACACATAACAAAGAAGGAGGGTGCAAGAGACCCCCACCCTCTGTATGACTGGGATCAGGAGACGCCCACCCTCTATGACTGGGTGCAGGAGACCCCAACCTCTGTGTAACTGGGATCAGGAGACCCCCACCCTCTGTATGACTGGGATCAGGAGACCCCCACCCCCTGTATGACTGGGTGCAGGAGACCCCCACCCTCTGTATTACTGGGTGCTGCTCATACAGTACTTGCCTCAGGTTTGAGAAATTATTTGGGGTGGGGGTTTAGGGCTTTACTTTGGGGCAGAGGAATCTGGCTTGTATCTGTGCTGGAGGAGGGTCTCCCCCACACGCAGAGTGGGGTGTTGTGTTGGGGTGTTGTGTTGGGGTGTTGTGTTGGGGTGTTGTGTTGGGGCGTTGCATTGGGGCGTTGCATTGGGGCATTGCTTTGGGGTATTGTGTTGGGGTGTTGCTTTGGGGCGTTGCGGTGGGGTAATAATGCTGTGAGAATGGGGGAGGTTTTCTCTGGTAAAACTGGATCAGAGAAGAGGAGGGAAGGGGGGCGGGGGAGAGAAGCGTGTTTAAAATGAATCCCAGGTTACTTTGAATGATATACCAAGATTTATTCCATAAAGGTTTCGCTCCAATTCCAGTGTGTGGGTAGTATAATATATTTGGGTGTTCCAGATATTGGGGTGTTGTAGGTCCCAGATATTGAGGTGTTCCTGATATTGGGATGTGACTAGTATCAGATATTGGGGTGTGGTAGGTCCCAAATATTGGGGTGTTCCAGATATTGGGGTGTTGTAGGTCCCAGATAGTGGCATATGGTAGGTCCCAGAAATTGGGGGGTTCCATAAATTGGGGTGTGGTAGGTCCTAGATATTGGGGTTTTGTAGGTCCCAAATATTGGGGTATGGTAAGTTCCAGATATTGGGGTGTTCCAGATAGTGGGGTGTGGTAGGTCCCAGATTTTGGGGTGTGGTAGGTCCCAGATATTGGGGTGTGGTAAGTTCCAGATATCAGGGTTTTCCAGATAGTGGGGTGTGGTAGATCCCAGATATTGGGTGTGGTAGGTTCCAGATATTGGGGTGTCTCATAGATTGGGTTGTAGTAGATATCAGATATTGGAGTGTGGGAAGTAATGGATATTGGGGTGTCTCATATATTGGGGTGTGATAGGTTCCAGATATTGGGAAGTCTCAGATATTGGTTGTGAAACATAGAACATGTCCCAACAATCCCACTTCCAGTGCTAGTAAATTCCAGCTGCATTACACATTATACACATTATACACAATGCAGCAATATATCTATAAGACGCATCGCATGCAATGTATCGTATTCATATTTATATAGTACGAACCATCACTTTACAGAGAGGATAAACACAGCAACATACAGGAAAGTCAAATTAGAGTAAAGAAGTCCCTCGCCCGGAGAGCTTACAATCTAATTAATAGGGCTAACAGCTGCATCTCTTGCCTTGGGGAAGGAGAGATGTGAGATATTACAGACACCAACCCAGTATTTTAAAGCGGCCTGGTACTAAAAATTAAAGGTGAAGAGAGAGGGTAGGCTTACCTGTGCAAACTCTTGTTGGATACAGAGACGTCAGACACAAGAGAGCAGCGCGAGGAAATCAGCCCCCTCCCAAGTCTCAGCTCCCCGTGTTCCTATAATAACTTTAATAAGGATTTAATCATACGTATAGGGGCTGATTTGGGTAACAAGGTGCCAGTCACCCAGATGTGACCCCTTAACTCTGTCACTGCCATTAGTACACTTTGCCCCTAGGAGGGACTGACTCCTTAACCCTGTCACTGCCATTAGTACACTTTGCCCCTAGGAGGGACTGACCCCTTAACCCTGTCACTGCCATTAATGCACTTTGCCCCATGGAGGGACTGGCCCCTTAGCCATGTCACTGCCATTAATACACTTTGCCCCTTGGAGGGACTGGCCCCTTAACCATGTCACTGCCATTAGTACACTTTGCCCCTAGGAGGGGCTGACCCCTTAACCCTGTCACTGCCATTAGTACACTTTGCCCCAGGAGGGACTGACCCTTTAACCATGTAACTGCTGTTAGTACACTTTGCCCTTAGGAGGGAATTACCCTTTAACCCTGTCACTGCCATTAGTACACTTTGCCCCATGAGGGACTGACCCTTTAACCACGTAACTGCTGTTAATACACTTTGCCCTTAGGAGGGAATTACCCTTTAACCCTGTCATTGCCATTAGTAGGTACACTTTGCTCCTACGAGGCACTGACCCTTTAAACTTTTCAGATATTAATGCCAGTGTATGCAGTTCCACATACTGACCACTGGAGGGCTCTCAGTGGGTGTATAATCCCATTGTTCCTTTCCCAATTGTGGGATTTTAGCATTGCCTATATTTTAACCCTGCAATTTTGCCCCAAACCGACAGTCTCCTCTCTCTCACAACAGGGTTGTGTTTATTCCACGTCCCTCCGGGAGTCTTATTAATTTTAACACCTATAATATAAACCAGCAATATAATGACATCAATTGTACAGATAGTTTGTCCGAATTCCTATATATTATGGTTCATGTGTGCTACATACTGAGGGAGAGAAGGAGGTGTGAGTATGAGGGAGAGAGGGAGGTGCGAGTATGAGGGAGAGAAGGAGGTGTGAGTATACGGGAGAGAAGGAGGTGAGTATTGGGGTAGAGAAGGAGGTGACTATTGGGGTAGAGAAGGAGGTGTGAGTATAAGGGAGAGAAGGAGGTGGGAGTATGAGGGAGAGAAGGAGGTGTGAGTATGGGTAGAGAAGGAGGTGTGAGTATGAGGGAGAGAAGGAGGTGTGAGTATGAGGGAGAGAAGGAGGTGTGAGTATGAGGGAGAGAAAGAGATGTGAGTATGAGGGAGAGAAAGAGGTGTGAGTATGAGGGAGAGGAAGAGATGTGAGTATAAGGGAGAAAAGGAGGTGTGAGTATGAGGGAGAGAAGGAGGTGTGAGTATGGGTGAGAGAAAGAGATGTGAGTATGAGGGAGAGAAGGAGGTGTGAGTATGAGGGAGAGGAAGAGATGTGAGTATAAGGGAGAAAAGGAGGTGTGAGTATGAGGGAGAGAAGGAGGTGTGAGTATGGGTAGAGAAGGAGGTGTGAGTATGAGGGAGAGAAGGAGGTGTGAGTATGAGGGAGAGAAGGAGGTGTAGAGAAGGAGGTGTGAGTATTGGGGGAGAGGAGGTGTGAGTATAAGGGAGAGAAGGAGGTGTGAGTATTGGGGTAGAGAAGGAGGTGTGAGTATGGGGGAGAGAAGGAGGTGTGAGTATGAGAGAGAGAGAGAAGGAGGTGTGAGTATAAGGGAGAGAAGGATGTGTGAGTATGAGGGAGAGAAGGAGGTGTGAGTATGGGCAGAGAAGGAGGTGTGAGTATGAGGGAGAGAAGCAGGTGTGAGTATTGGGGAGAGAAGGAGGTGTGAGTGAGGGAGAAAAGGAGGTGTGAGTATGGGGTAGATGAGGTGTGAATATGAGGGAGAGAAGGAGGTGTGAGTATGAGGGAGAGAAGGAGGTGTGAGTATGCGGTAGAGAAGGAGGTGTGAGTATGAGGGAGAGAAGGAGGTGTGAGTATGAGGGAGAGAAGGAGGTGTGAGTATGAGGGAGAGAAGGAGGTGTGAGTATGAGGGAGAGAAGGAGGTGTGAGTATTGGGTAGAGAAGGAGGTGCGAGTATGAGGGAGAGAAGGAGGTGTGAGTATGGGGGATGAGGAGGTGTGAGTGTGGGTTAGAGAAGGAGGTTCTGAGTATGGAGTAGAGGAGGTGTGAATATGAGGGAGAGAAGGAGGTGTGAGTATGAGGGAGAGAAGAAGGTGTGAGTATAAGGGAGAGAATGATGTGTGAGTATGAGGGAGAGAAGGAAGTGTGAGTATGGGTAGAGAAGGAGGTGTGAGTATGAGGGAGAGAAGGAGGTGTGAGTCTTGGGGTAGAGAAGGAGGTGTGAGTATAAGGGAGAGAAGGAGGTGTGAGTATGAGGGAGAGAAGGAGGTGTGAGTATTGGGGTAGAGAAGGAGGTGTGAGTATGAGGGAGAGAAGGAGGTGTGAGTATGAGGGAGAGAAGGAGGTGTGCGTATGGGTAGAGAAGGAGGTGTGAGTATGAGGGAGAGAAGGAGGTGTGAGTATGGGGGATGAGGAGGTGTGAGTGTGGGTTAGAGAAGGAGGTTCTGAGTATGGAGTAGAGGAGGTGTGAATATGAGGGAGAGAAGGAGGTGTGAGTATGAGGGAGAGAAGAAGGTGTGAGTATAAGGGAGAGAATGATGTGTGAGTTTGAGGGAGAGAAGGAAGTGTGAGTATGGGTAGAGACGGAGGTGTGAGTATGAGGGAGAGAAGGAGGTGTGAGTCTTGGGGTAGAGAAGGAGGTGTGAGTATAAGGGAGAGAAGGAGGTGTGAGTATGAGGGAGAGAAGGAGGTGTGAGTATTGGGGTAGAGAAGGAGGTGTGAGTATGAGGGAGAGAAGGAGGTGTGAGTATGAGGGAGAGAAGGAGGTGTGAGTATGGGTAGAGAAGGAGGTGTGAGTATGTGTAGAGAAGGAGGTGTGAGTATGTGTAGAGAAGGAGGTGTGAGTATGAGGGAGAGAAGGAGGTGTGAGTATGAGGGAGAGAAGGAGGTGTGAGTATCAGGGAGAGAAGGAGGTGTGAGTATGAGGGAGAGAAGTAGGTGTGAGTATGAGGGAGAGAAAGAGGTGTGAGAAGGAGGTGTGAGTATTGGGGAGAGGAGGTGTGAGTATGAGGGAGAGAAGGAGGTGTGAGTATGAGGGAGAAAATGAGGTGTGAGTGTGGGGGAGAGAATGAGGTGTGAGTATGGGGTAGAGAAGGAGGTGTGAGTATGGGGTAGAGAAGGAGGTGTGAGTATGGGTAGAGAAGGAGGTGTGAGTATTGGGGAGAGAAGGAGGTGTGAATATGAGGGAGATAAGGAGGTGTGAGTATGAGGGAGAGAAGGAGGTGTGAGTATTGGGGAGAGAAGGAGGTGTAAGTGAGGGAGAAAAGGAGGTGTGAGTATGGGGTAGATGAGGTGTGAATATGAGGGAGAGAAGGAGGTGTGAGTATGAGGGAGAGAAGGAGGTGTGAGTATGCGGTAGAGAAGGAGGTGTGAGTATGAGGGAGAGAAGGAGGTGTGAGTATGAGGGAGAGAAGGAGGTGTGAGTATGAGGGAGAGAAGGAGGTGTGAGTATGAGGGAGAGAAGGAGGTGTGAGTATTGGGTAGAGAAGGAGGTGCGAGTATGAGGGAGAGAAGGAGGTGTGAGTATGGGGGATGAGGAGGTGTGAGTGTGGGTTAGAGAAGGAGGTTCTGAGTATGGAGTAGAGGAGGTGTGAATATGAGGGAGAGAAGGAGGTGTGAGTATGAGGGAGAGAAGAAGGTGTGAGTATAAGGGAGAGAATGATGTGTGAGTATGAGGGAGAGAAGTGTGAGTATGGGTAGAGAAGGAGGTGTGAGTATGAGGGAGAGAAGGAGGTGTGAGTCTTGGGGTAGAGAAGGAGGTGTGAGTATAAGGGAGAGAAGGAGGTGTGAGTATGAGGGAGAGAAGGAGGTGTGAGTATTGGGGTAGAGAAGGAGGTGTGAGTATGAGGGAGAGAAGGAGGTGTGAGTATGAGGGAGAGAAGGAGGTGTGCGTATGGGTAGAGAAGGAGGTGTGAGTATGAGGGAGAGAAGGAGGTGTGAGTATGGGGGATGAGGAGGTGTGAGTGTGGGTTAGAGAAGGAGGTTCTGAGTATGGAGTAGAGGAGGTGTGAATATGAGGGAGAGAAGGAGGTGTGAGTATGAGGGAGAGAAGAAGGTGTGAGTATAAGGGAGAGAATGATGTGTGAGTATGAGGGAGAGAAGGAAGTGTGAGTATGGGTAGAGACGGAGGTGTGAGTATGAGGGAGAGAAGGAGGTGTGAGTCTTGGGGTAGAGAAGGAGGTGTGAGTATAAGGGAGAGGAGGTGTGAGTATGAGGGAGAGAAGGAGGTGTGAGTATTGGGGTAGAGAAGGAGGTGTGAGTATGAGGGAGAGAAGGAGGTGTGAGTATGAGGGAGAGAAGGAGGTGTGAGTATGGGTAGAGAAGGAGGTGTGAGTATGTGTAGAGAAGGAGGTGTGAGTATGTGTAGAGAAGGAGGTGTGAGTATGAGGGAGAGAAGGAGGTGTGAGTATGAGGGAGAGAAGGAGGTGTGAGTATCAGGGAGAGAAGGAGGTGTGAGTATGAGGGAGAGAAGTAGGTGTGAGTATGAGGGAGAGAAAGAGGTGTGAGGAGGTGTGAGTATTGGGGAGAGGAGGTGTGAGTATGAGGGAGAGAAGGAGGTGTGAGTATGAGGGAGAAAATGAGGTGTGAGTATGGGGGAGAGAATGAGGTGTGAGTATGGGGTAGAGAAGGAGGTGTGAGTATGGGGTAGAGAAGGAGGTGTGAGTATGGGTAGAGAAGGAGGTGTGAGTATTGGGGAGAGAAGGAGGTGTGAATATGAGGGAGATAAGGAGGTGTGAGTATTTCCTGGAACCAGGGTCACGAATGATGTGTGAATGATTCCAGTAAGCTCAACTCATGTCCTCCCTCTTCCAAAGCATGACAAGTCCTTAATGTCTTTCTTAATTTTATTGCTGGATTAGAAAACACAGGAACTCGTAGGTGTAATGTAGGTAGAGAGTGCTTCTCTATGTGGGATGCTTCTATGGGGTTAGACTATGGTAAGAGAGAAAGGCCTTACCAGGGGTGGATGCAGACAGGTCTGTACTCACTGTAATCTAGGGTGGAAAAGAAAGTGAGGGGCAGGGGTCACACTAAAGGTTGAGTGGGACTGCACTAACTGTCAGCAAAAGACAGGGGAGAACATGGGAAAGTCCATTAACTGGGAGGACTGGAGAAGCTGCAGTAGCAGTTCACTGATTATGTGCTCAGAGGCAAAAAATGCAACATTGTTGCATGTTACACAGGCACAGTGTGTGTATGCGGAGCCAATGCCTGCAGCTGAACTTAAGGAGCTGACAAGCAGAAGGGGGGTCGGGCAGGAATGTGATTCTTGTTCCATGACACTCCCCGTCTGGTATCTGGAGATACCACTATATAACTGGAATATGTGGAACATATGTGCAATGCGTAACAAAGATAACATCACATTCTCAAACAATGCAAGAGTCCATGTCCACATAGCGATGTGACACCGGCCGGTATCACTGGTATCAAGGTCCCTTGGCCAAGGTTCTTTGGCAAAGGATGCAGGGTGGATGCACAGCTCCAGGTTTGCTGGTTGCACCACAATGTCTTTGTATAAAAGTCTCTGGCACTGTTTCCTTTTAGTCTTGTGAGAGAACAGTCCTTTTGTCTCTGTAGTTTCACCCACAGAGTGTATCCCCTTGTAGGTATACCAGCCGTGACAGCCTGTTGCTCTATCACCTGGCGTTTGGCAGAAGGAGAGGGCTTTTGGCTCCTTGTGGGAGCGGATTACTGTCCCTGGAAAACTGGTTGTCGAATGTAATCCAATAAAGGGGGCGTCGTTCAGGGAGACTCCCTGAAGCTGAGCGCTGGGGTTGAACATTACCCGGATTTGATCGGGTTCCTGAGGGTGGTAGGCCCCAGGTGATTGGAGGTACCGACATTCTTTGCCTTCCTCCATTAGAGGTGCTGGCTTTGCGTGGCCGGTAAAGAATATCTTCTGGATGAAGACCACAAAGTTGTTTTTGGTCTCTGGTTCCCTTTGTGGGCCGCAGAGGTGCGAGGTGAACCTAGAGATGGCATGTTCTCCATTGTTTGGGAAGCGCCTCCTTGGTGAACGGAATGGTAGCGGAGTCACCCGACTGCTTAGTCCGTCTTTAGAGAGCTCCTTGACAGTTAACCTCGGGAATCCTCTATCTTCCCTCGAGGGTGTTTGTTTGTCATCGTTCCTTGTTGTCTGGAACGCTGTGCACCGTAGTTCATCGGTACATTTCTCTTGCACGAGAACATCTCCGCGTAGTTTGGTGAAACGCTTTTGTGTTTCTTTGTTGACTGCCATCGGGAGGTTGTTTTCTCCCTGGACATGACGAAGAACAGTCTCTTTTGTCCTTGTAAATCCTTTTGAGAAATGTCTCTGCAACTGTCCCCTTTTACGTGTTTGAACGAACAGTCCTTTTGACACTGTGGCTTCGCCTGTGGGGCGCAATCTTTTGCGGCTATGCCAGCCGTGGCAATTGGTTGCTCTGTTGCTTGATACTCTGTGGAGAGGAACAACTGTACGTCTTAATTGTGCCCTTGCTCGCGGGAGTATTGTCTGATTGTTTGTTGTTTTTAGGACGATCCCTTTATCGGTCACCTTTGGGAGGTTACTCTCTTCCTTCGGTGGAGTCGACTCATCATCCTTGGCTGTCTGGACTGCTGAGCATCCTAAGCCATTGTCGCATCCCATCGGCGTGAGGATGTCTTTGTTGGTCTCAGGGGTATGACCTTGTCTTTCCTCTTCACTTGGCCCTTCGGTCACTTGGAGATGGCCAAGACATGGTTCAGAGAGAGATGTGTGTCCACATTCTGTCACCTCCGTTCTGCGGGCATCAACGTAGTCTTGCCCGTGCTCTGTTAGTGCACGAGTTGCCCACTATCACCCATCCTAGGTCGAGTCTTTGGGCGTATGGCGCTTTGTGGGGTCCGTTGTGCTGTTTACGGACTTTATGTACCCTCATGATGTCCCTACCGAGCAGCAGCAGGATCTTGGCGTCTTGTTCGACCGGCCGGATGTGGTTGGCTATTCCTTTGAGGTGGGGGTAATGGAGTGCCACGTCTGGTGTGGGTATCTCGTCCCTGTTTGTGGTCATGTGGTTGCACTTGATGAGTGTGGGAAGGGGCATGTTCACTTTGCCGTCTATTGAGCATATGGTGTAGCCGTTCACTCTTCTCCCTGTGGTCTCCATTTGCCCTGCGCACGTTCTGAGAGTGTAAGGAAAGGCACCATCTTGTATGTTAAACATGTCGAAGAACTCTGACCTGACCAGTGATCGGTTGCTCTGGTCGTCGAGGATTGCGTACATCCGAATAGCCTTCTCAGGTTGTCCCTGGGGGTGCACTGCGACAAGGCATATTTTGGAGCAGGACATTTTGTCACCTTCTTTTCCGCAAACCTCAGTGCGCTGAGATGTGACGGATGTTGACTCTCCTTCTTCTTTCTCCCCGCCATGCTCCGCTATGGAGGATGGGTTCTTGAGTTGGTGGAGTGTCATCGCCTCTGGGTGTAACGCTGTCACGTGCTTGTCACTCTCGCACACTGTGCATTTGATCTCTTCCTTACAGTCCCTGGCTAGATGGGTCGTGGAACCGCAGCACTTGAAGCAAACTCCGAATTCTCCAAGTAACCTCTTGCGTTCCTCTAGGGACTTCATCCTGAACACAAAGCACTTGTTGAGTGGGTGTGGCTTCTTGTGTATGGGACATTCCCTGTTTGGGTCCCTTGGTTCCTTGTCTCCGGCGACCGACTGATCGGGAGTAGTTTGGGCCGTGGGAGGCACGTCCGTCCTGCGGGCCGAGATGGGTGTTTGGGGGTTACCATATCTCGTCGCTGGTCTCTCGTTCTTCGGGCTGCTTGCACTGTATGTGGTTTGCGCACCTAAGATGAAACTGGGATCGTTTCTTGTCTTTGCCGCTTCGCAGATGAAGCTCACGAAGAATGAGAATGGGGGGAAGACAACCTGCTTCTCCCTTTTGTATTTGGAACCTTGTGAAAGCCACCTTTCTTGGAGGTTGAAGGGTAGCTTCTCCAGGATGGGTCTCACTCCACGAGCTGAATCTAGGGCGTTGAGACCTATTAAGGAATGGTCTTTCCTTGCGAACTCCAGTTCTTGCAGCAGGTCTCCAAGATCTCGTAACTTCGAGTAGTCTTTACTCGTGATCTTGGGGAAGCTCTCGATTCTTTTGAAGAGTGAATCCTCGACTGCTTCGGGGCTGCCATAGGACTCTTCTAGCCTTTCCCACACTAGGTCAAGACCTACTTGGGGTTGATGCGCGTTTGCCGTCCGAAGTCTCTGCGCTTGCTCCCTGGATACGTTCCCCAGGAACTTGACTAACAGGTTGAGCTCTTCCCTTGCTGAGAAGTCCAAGCTGTCGATTGCGTCTTTGAACGTGAACTTCCACGTCCGGTAGTTCTCAGGGCGGTCGTCGAAGCTGATGAGTCCTGCGTGCACCAAGTCGCGCCGGATCATGTACTTGGCTATGTCTGTCAGACCTGAGACGTCGGCGCGTTTGCCCCGTTCTGAGGTAGTTGCTGGGACGGTCTGTGCGGTCGCCTCTTCCTTGGCGTAGATGCGTGATGGCTGCTGGCCAGTGTGAGGGGCTGTTTTCTCCCGCGTGGGTGTACCTGGATTGCGAGCCTGTTGTGGTGCATCCGTGTGCGCGCTGGCGTGTGGATCACTCTTGTGGCTGTGGCTATCCCAGGCAGCATGTACCATTGACGGAGCAGCGTCTTCTCCTCGTGGGCCTAGCAGGTCTTCGGTATCTGTGGAGTCGCTCCATCCGTGTTGAGATGGTGCGCTGGTGTTTACACTGAAGAGGCTCCTTACGTAGTCTTCAGTGCGTCGGGCCGGATCCTCTGAGGCAATCCGTCTGTACGGTTGCTCCCCGCCGTCCTGTGGCGCGGCTGCTTCTAGGACTTCGGCTTGGGCTATAGCGGCGGTGGCTTCCTTCTCTTGATTTAGTGCCTCTAGATCCGCGTCCAATTCGGCCTTTTTACGCGCCGCGGCAGCGGCGGTAGCTGCAGCGGCGGCATTGGCAGCGGCAGCGGCGTTGGCAGCGGCATTCTGCTCCTCCTCTTCTATGCGCGCTCTTTCTGTCCTCACGGCTGCCTCTCTGCGACTATATTCAGCCCTGGCACGTGCGGCCTCTGCGGCGGCTCGTGCCTTGGTAGCGTTTGTGCTTGCACTGGACGCGTTAGACTGCGCTGATCTTGCTGATCTAGATGAGTGCCTGGATATGCTTGAGCGCTGCGATGCAGTCTCCAGGAGGAGCTCTTTTCTCACGCTTTGAGCGTCTGTGATGGCGGCCCGCACGCGGCTGTCACGTGCAAGATCAATGTTATTTTGTAAGTCTCTTTCTTGCAGGCTTTCGCCGGTGTTGGTTCTGGTCAAGTAGGTGATGTATGTTTCTGACAGCCCTTGGTAGCACGAGTGATCAGACTTTATTTGAATAATTGCCTGCGCGAGCTGTTGTGCATTATCGCCAATACTAACGACATTGCGTAACTCCAATGCGGTTGTTTCCCAGGCCAACTCTAATTTAGCGCGGTGCGCTTCAATGTCGCTCTCATATTTTTCGCGGCCCTTTTGTGTCAGTGTGACTGTCCGTTTGGGCCTTGCGCCTGCCTGCGCCTGTTGCAGCTGCGCAGCGGTCTCTGTGTCTGAGAGATCGCTTTCCTGCGTGATGTCTGGTGAGGCTCTGAGTTCTGCCATGCTGTAGGTGTGTGTAGGCCTTTTGCCAGTGCGTGTGGCGTGCGGTCTTTTACCTTGTCAGCGTAGGGCGTCTGTCTCAGATGGTGCCGAGCGGTGTCCTGCAGCGTGCAGCGTTGGGGTAGCTGTACTTACAGGTGTCCGTAGGCTCCTCACTGTGGGGCTGAGCAGCGGGTGGACTCAGACAGAGAAAAAGGCAATTAGGTTTGTGTGTACAGTCTGTTTGCAAAGCTGCTGCCTTGTGTGCAGGGTTGCTCGTGCAGTGTAAGCTGCTTGCTTCTCTGTAAGGCCTTGCCCCCGCTGCCTGCTACAGCGTCCGCTGTGGCGGACGCTGCGCTCACCAGAGCCCTCCCCGCAATTGCGCCGGGCCCGCTGCGAGGGGGGGCCGCAGCGCTCGCGCGAGAGCTACTCCTGCTCTCAATAGAATTGAGAGCAGCCGCAGCGCTCGCGCGAGAGCTACTCCTGCTCTCAATAGAATTGAGAGCAGGAACTCGCGTCGAGCGGCTAGGCACGCCCCCCGGCGGTTCAGCCAATGAGGGCGAACCTGCCGGGTGACGTCATGGCCGCGCCCCCGTCACTCCTCCGCCACGCCCCCCCCGGTCTCTGCTCCTGCAGTGAGCTGCAGACCGGGGAATCGCCGGAACGCGCAGCCAAAAGCGCGGGCACGCATTAGAGCGCCGTGACCGGGGCCTTAGCCTAAGGTTGCAGGCTGTGTGCAGTTTGCTGTATAAAGCTTGCTGCCCTGTCTGGCAGAGTGAAGCTGCTGCTTGTCCTGGGGTGCAGAGACTATTCTGTTTAGCATAAAGTCTTTGAGTAGTAGCTCCTGTGTGATTCCCTAACACAGGTCTTTGTTTTACTGTTCTGTTTAAACTGCTGCTTGTTTTTGCAGAAAGCTGTAGCAGTTTGCTGTATAGCTGTGTAGACCTGCACTTTTATAGCATGAAGGCTGTGAGTGATAGCTTCTGCGTATACCTCTAATACACGGTCTCTCTCTTACTTTCCTGGAACCAGGGTCACGAATGATGTGTGAATGATTCCAGTAAGCTCAACTCATGTCTTCCCTCTTCCAAAGCATGACAAGTCCTTAATGTCTTTCTTAATTTTATTGCAGGAGTAGAAAACACAGGAACTTGTGGGTGTAGTGTAGGCAGAGAGTGCTTCTCTATGTGGGATGCTTCTATGGGGTTAGACTATGGTAAGAGAGGAAGGCCTTACCAGGGGTGGATGCAGACAGGTCTGTACTCACTGTAATCTAGGGTGGAAAAGAAAGTGAGGGGCAGGGGTCACACTAAAGGTTGAGTGGGACTGCACTAACTGTCAGCAAAAGACAGGGGAGAACATGGGAAAGTCCATTAACTGGGAGGACTGGAGAAGCTGCAGTAGCAGTTCACTGATTATGTGCTCAGAGGCAAAAAATGCAACATTGTTGCATGTTACACAGGCACAGTGTGTGTATGCGGAGCCAATGCCTGCAGCTGAACTTAAGGAGCTGACAAGCAGAAGGGGGGTCGGGCAGGAATGTGATTCTTGTTCCATGACAGAGTATGAGGGAGAGAAGGAGGTGTGAGTATGAGGGAGAGAAGGAGGTGTGAGTATGGGTAGAGAAGGAGGTGTGAGTATGAGGGAGAGAAGGAGGTGTGAGTATAAGGGAGAGAAGGAGGTGTGAGTATGAGGGAGAGAAGGATGTGTGAGTATTGGGAAGAGAAGGAGGTGTGAGTATGAGGGAGAGAAGGAGGTGTGAGTATGAGGGAGAGAAGGAGGTGTGAGTCTGAGGGAGAGAAAGAGATGTGAGTATGAGGGAGAGAAGGAAGTGTGAGTATTGGGGAGAGAAAGAGGTGTGAGTATAAGGGAGATAAGGAGGTGTGAGTATAAGGGAGAGAAGGAGATGTGAGTATGAGGGAGAGAAGGATGTGTGAGTATTGGGGAGAGAAGGAGGTGTGAGTGAGGGAGAAAGGGAGGTGTGAGTATGGGGTAGATGAGGTGTGAATATGAGGGAGAGAAGGAGGTGTGAGTATGAGGGAGAGAAGGAGGTGTGAGTATGGGGTAGAGAAGGAGGTGTGAGTATGAGGGAGAGAAGGAGGTGTAAGTATGAGGGAGAGAAGGAGGTGTGAGTATGAGGGAGAGAAGGAGGTGTGAGTATGGGGTAGAGAAGGAGGTGTGAGTATGAGGGAGAGAAGGAGGTGTGAGTATGAGGGAGGAGGAGGTGTGAGTGTGGGTTAGAGAAGGAGTTTCTGAGTATGGGGTAGAGGAGGTGTGAGTATGAGGGAGAGAAGGATGTGTGAGTATGAGGGAGAGAAGGATGTGTGAGTATGAGGGAGAGAAAGAGGTGTGAGTATGGGTAGAGAAGGAGGTGTGAGTATGAGGGAGAGAAGGAGGTGTGAGTATTGCGGTAGAGAAGAAGGTGTGAGTATGAGGGAGAGAAGGAGGTGTGAGTATGGGTAGAGAAGGAGGTGTGAGTATGAGGGAGAGAAGGAGGTGTGAGTATGAGGGAGAGAAAGAGATGTGAGTATGAGGGAGAGAAGGAGGTGTGAGTATGAGGGAGAGAAAGAGATGTGAGTATAAGGGAGAGAAGGAGGTGTGAGTATGAGGGAGAGGAGGTGTGAGTATGGGTAGAGAAGGAGGTGTGAGTATGAGGGAGAGAAGGAGGTGTGAGTATGAGGTAGAGAAGGAGGTGTGAGTATTGGGGTAGAGAAGGAGGTGTGAGTATGAGGGAGAGAAGGAGGTGTGAGTATTGGGGAGAGAAGGAGGTGTGAGTATGAGGGAGAGAAGTAGGTGTGAGTATGAGGGAGAGAAAGAGGTGTGAGAAGGTGTGAGTATTGGGGAGAGGAGGTGTGAGTATGAGGGAGAGAAGGAGGTGTGAGTATGAGGGTGAAAATGAGGTGTGAGTATGAGGGAGAGAAGGAGGTGTGAGTATGAGGGAGAGAAGGAGGTGTGAGTATGGGTAGAGAAGGAGGTGTGAGTATGAGGGAGAGAAGGAGGTGTGAGTATGAGGGAGAGAAGGAGGTGTGAGTATGAGGGAGAGAAGGATGTGTGAGTATTGGGAAGAGAAGGAGGTGTGAGTATGAGGGAGAGAAGGAGGTGTGAGTATGAGGGAGAGAAGGAGGTGTGAGTATGAGGGAGAGAAGGAGGTGTGAGTCTGAGGGAGAGAAAGAGATGTGAGTATGAGGGAGAGAAGGAGGTGTGAGTATTGGGGAGAGAAAGAGATGTGAGTATGAGGGAGAGAAGGAGCTGTGAGTATGAGGGAGAGAAAGAGATGTGAGTATGAGGGAGAGAAGAAGGTGTGAGTATTGGGTAGAGAAGGAGGTGTGAGTATGGGTAGAGAAGGAGGTGTGAGTATGAGGGAGATAAGGAGGTGTGGGTATAAGGGAGAGAAGGAGGTGTGAGTATGAGGGAGAGAAGGATGTGTGAGTATTGGGGAGAGAAGGAGGTGTGAGTGAGGGAGAAAAGGAGGTGTGAGTATGGGGTAGATGAGGTGTGAATATGAGGGAGAGAAGGAGGTGTGAGTATGAGGGAGAGAAGGAGGTGTGAGTATGAGGGAGAGAAGGAGCTGTGAGTATGAGGGAGAGAAGGAGGTGTGAGTATGAGGGAGAGAAGGAGGTGTGAGTATTGGGTAGAGAAGGAGGTGTGAGTATGGGTAGAGAAGGAGGTGTGAGTATAAGGGAGATAAGGAGGTGTGGGTATAAGGGAGAGAAGGAGGTGTGAGTATGAGGGAGAGAAGGATGTGTGAGTATTGGGGAGAGAAGGAGGTGTGAGTGAGGGAGAAAAGGAGGTGTGAGTATGGGGTAGATGAGGTGTGAATATGAGGGAGAGAAGGAGGTGTGAGTATGAGGGAGAGAAGGAGGTGTGAGTATGAGGGAGAGAAGGAGCTGTGAGTATGAGGGAGAGAAGGAGGTGTGAGTATGAGGGAGAGAAGGAGGTGTGAGTATTGGGTAGAGAAGGAGGTGTGAGTATGGGTAGAGAAGGAGGTGTGAGTATAAGGGAGATAAGGAGGTGTGGGTATAAGGGAGAGAAGGAGGTGTGAGTATGAGGGAGAGAAGGATGTGTGAGTATTGGGGAGAGAAGGAGGTGTGAGTGAGGGAGAAAAGGAGGTGTGAGTATGGGGTAGATGAGGTGTGAATATGAGGGAGAGAAGGAGGTGTGAGTATGAGGGAGAGAAGGAGCTGTGAGTATGAGGGAGAGAAGGAGGTGTGAGTATGAGGGAGAGAAGGAGGTGTGAGTATTGGGTAGAGAAGGAGGTGTGAATATTGGGTAGAGAAGGAGGTGTGAGTATGGGTAGAGAAAGAGGTGTGAGAATAAGGAAGATAAGAAGGTGTGAGTATTATTTATTTATAAAATATTTTACCAGGAAGTATTACATTGAGAGTTACCTCTCGTTTTCAAGTATGTCCTGGGCACAGAGAAAAACAAATAATACGTGGTTACAAGTACAGTTACATAAATGAACAGAGTATACATTATATACAAGACATTGCATGCACAGTTAAAGAAAATATATATTATGGGCGTATGAAACAGTTACAGACCAGGTTAAAATGTGAGACAGCCTTAGATTTGAAAGAACATAAACTGGTGGTGGATGTGAGGGTCTCTGGTAGGTTGTTCCAGTTTTGGGGTGCACGGAAGGAGAAGGAGGAACGTCCGGATACTTTGTTGAGCCTTGGGACCATGAACAGTCTTTTGGAGTCTGATCTCAGGTGATAGGTGCTGCATATGGTAGGGGTGAGGGGCTTGTTCAGGTAGACGGGTAGTTTGCCCAGAAAGTATTTGAGGGTGAGACAGGAAAGGTGAACTTTGCGCCTAGACTCGAGTGATGACCAATCTAGTTCTTTGAGCATTTCGCAGTGATGTATGTTGTAGTTGCATTGGAGAACAAAACGACAAATTGAATTGTAGAGGGTGTCAAGTTTGCTAAGGTGGGTTTGAGGAGCCGAGCCATATACTATGTCTCCATAGTCAATAATTGGCATTAGCATCTGCTGTGCAATACGCTTTCTGACCAGGAGACTTAGGGAGGATTTGTTCCTGTAAAGTACCCCTAGTTTGGCATAGGTCTTGGTTGTCAGGGTATCAATGTGCATCCCGAATATTAAGTGGGAATCAAACCATAAGCCCAGGTATTTAAAACTAGTGACAGGTGTTAGGGTGGTGTTAGCGTTGGTTCTAATCAGTAGCTCAGTCACTGGAAGCTTTACAAATTTAGTCTTGGTCCCAAATACCATTGTTACAGTCTTGTCAGTGTTTAAAAACAGTTTGTTTTGGGAAATCCAGTTTTCGAGTCTCAAAAAGTCAGACTGAAGTATGTGTTGAAGGTCAGAGAGGCTATGGCTGTGTGCATATAGGATTGTGTCATCTGCATACATGTGTATTGAGGCTTCCTTACAAGCTGTGGGAAGATCATTAATGAACACTGAGAAGAGTAGGGGCCCCAGAACAGAGCCTTGCGGGACACCACAGGTGATATCCAGGGGGTTGGAGTTAGAGCCTGAGATGGACACATGTTGGGATCTTCCTGATAGGTAGGACTGAAACCAGTTTAAAGCATGTTTCCCTATTCCAGAGCTCTGGAGTTTGTTAAGCAGGATAACATGATCAACTGTGTCAAAAGCCTTTGCAAAATCTAGGAATACTGCACCAGTGAGTTGTCCCCGTTCCATTCCACACTGGATTTCATTGCAAACTTTTAGCAGGGTAGTTACGGTGGAGTGTTTGGGACGAAACCCAGACTGGAATTGGCTAGGGAAATTTGTCTTGGTGTAGAAATCGCTTAATTGGGAGTGGACACATTTTTCCATAACTTTGGATAGAATTGGGAGAAGTGAGATTGGCCTGTAGTTTGAGACAGTGTTTTTGTCCCCACTTTTGAAGATTGGGACAACTTTGGCAGTTTTCCAGGTCTTAGGGATATGGCCTGCAGACAGGATAAAGTTGACTATGGACGCAATTGGTTTGGCAATGGCTGGGGCACCAAGTCGTAGGAACCTAGATTGTAGTAAGTCGGGTCCACATTGGCTGCTTAGTTTTAGTTTGAGGAGCGCTTGTGTAATCTCCTCTTCAGATACTGGGCTAAATTGAAAATTGTGGGCAGTGTTGGGAGGTATGAGGGAGAGAAGGATGTGTGAGTATTGGGGAGCGAAGGTGTGAGTGGGGGAGAAAAGGAGGTGTGAGTATGAGGGAGAGAAGGAGGTGTGAGTATGAGGGAGAGAAGGAGGTGTGAGTATGAGGGAGAGAAGGAGGTGTGAGTATGGGGTAGAGAAGGAGGTGTGAGTATGGGGTAGAGAAGGAGGTGTGAGTATGAGGGAGAGAAGGAGGTATGAGTATGGGGGATGAGGAGGTGTGAGTGTGGGTTAGAGAAGGAGGTTCTGAGTATGGGGTAGAGGAGGTGTGAATATGAGGGAGAGAAGGAGGTGTGAGTATGAGGGAGAGAAGAAGGTATGAGTATAAGGGAGAGAAGGATGTGTGAGTATGAGGGAGAGAAGGAGGTGTGAGTCTGAGGGAGAGAAAAAGATGTGAGTATGAGGGAGAGAAGGAAGTGTGAGTATTGGGGAGAGAAAGAGATGTGAGTATGAGGGAGAGAAGGAGGTGTGAGTATGAGGGAGAGAAGGAGGTGTGAGTATGAGGGAGAGAAGGAGGTGTGAGTATGAGGGAGAGAAGGAGGTGTGAGTATGGGGGAGAGAAGAAGGTATGAGTATATGGGAGAGAAGGATGTGTGAGTATGAGGGAGAGAAGGAGGTGTGAGTATGAGGGAGAAAAGGAAGTGTGAGTATTGGGGAGAGAAAGAGATGTGAGTATGAGGGAGAGAAGGAGGTGTGAGTATGAGGGAGAGAAGAAGGTGTGAGTATGAGGGAGAGAAGGAGGTGTGAGTATGAGGGAGAAAAGGAGGTGTGAGTATGGGGTAGAGAAGGAGGTGTGAGTATGAGGGAGAGAAGGAGGTGTGAGTATGGGGGAGAGAAGGAGGTGTGAGTATGAGGGAGAGAAGGAGGTGTGAGTATGGGGGAGAGAAGGAGGTGTGAGTATGAGGGAGAGAAGGAGGTGTGAGTATGGGGTAGAGAAGGAGGTGTGAGTATGAGGGAGAGAAGGAGGTGTGAGTATGGGGGAGGAGGAGGTGTGAGTGTGGGTTAGAGAAGGAGGTTCTGAGTATGGGGTAGAGGAGGTGTGAATATGAGGGAGAGAAGGAGGTGTGAGTATGAGGGAGAGAAGGTGTGAGTATGAGGGAGAGAAGGAGGTGTGAGTATGGGGTAGAGAAGGAGGTGTGAGTATGGGGTAGAGAAGGAGGTGTGAGTGTGAGGGAGAGGAGGAGGTGTGAGTATGAGGGAGAGGAGGAGGTGTGAGTATGAGGGAGAGAAGGAGGTGCGAGTATGGGGGAGAGAAGGAGGTGTGAGTGTGAGGGAGAGAAGGAGTTGCGAGTATGAGGGAGAGAAGGAGGTGTGAGTATGGGGTAGAGAAGGAGGTGTGAGTATGGGGTAGAGAAGGAGGTGTGAGTGTGAGGGAGAGGAGGAGGTGTGAGTATGAGGGAGAGGAGGAGGTGTGAGTATGAGGGAGAGAAGGAGGTGCGAGTATGGGGGAGAGAAGGAGGTGTGAGTGTGAGGGAGAGAAGGAGTTGCGAGTATGAGGGAGAGAAGGAGGTGTAAGTATGAGGGAGAGAAGAAGGTGCGATTATGAGGGAGAGAAGGAGGTGCGAGTATGAAGGAGAGAAGGAAGTGTGAGAATGGAGTAGAGAAGGAGGTGTGAGTATGGGGAAGAGAAGGTGTGATTATGAGGAAAAGAAGGAGGTGCAAGTATGAGGGAGAGAAGGAGGTGCGAGAATGGGGTAGAGAAGGAGGTGTGAGTATGGGGGTAGAGAAGGAGGTGTGAGTATGGGGTAGAGAAGGAGGTGTGAGTATGAGGGAGAGAAGGATGTGTGAATATGTGGGAGAGAAGGAGGTGTGAGTATGAGGGAGATTAGGAGGTGTGAGTATGAGGTAGAGAAGGAGGTGTGAGTATGGGTAGAGAAGGAGGTGTGAGTATGGGTAGAGAAGGAGGTGTGAGTATGGGTAGAGAAGGAGGTGTGAGTATAAGGGAGATAAGGAGGTGTGAGTTTAAGGGAGAGAAGGAGGTGTGAGTATGAGGGAGAGAAGGATGTGTGAGTATTGGGGAGAGAAGAAGGTGTGAGTATGAGGGAGAGAAGGAGGTGTGAGTATGAGGGAGAGAAGGAGGTGTGAGTATGAGGGAGAGAAGGAGGTGTGAGTATGAGGGAGAGAAGGAGGTGTGAGTATGAGGGAGAGAAAGAGATGTGAGTATGAGGGAGAGAAGGAGGTGTGAGTATTGGGGAGAGAAGGAGGTGTGAGTATGAGGGAGAGAAGGAGGTGTGAGTGACGGAGAAAAGGAGGTGTGAGTATGGGGTTGATGGGGTGTGAATATGAGGGAGAGAAGGAGATGAGTATGAGGGAGAGAAGGAGGTGTGAGTATGAAGGAGAGAAGGAGGTGTGAGTATGAGGAAGAGAAGGAGGTGTGAGTATGAGGGAGAGAAGGAGGTGGGAGTTTGGGGGAGAGAAGGAGGGGTGAGTATGAAGGAGAGAAGAAGGTGGGAGTTTGGGGGAGAGTATGAGGGAGAGAAGGAGGTGTGAGAATGGGGTAGAGAAGGAGGTGTGAGTATGGGGGAGAGTTGGAGGTGTGAGTATGAGGGAGAGAAGGAGGTGTGAATATGAGGGAGAGAAGGAGGTGTGGTATGGGGTAGAGAAGGTGTGAGTATGGGGGAGAGAAGGAGGTGTGAGTATGAGGTAGAGAAGGATGTGTGAGTATGAGGGAGAGAAGGAGGTGTGAATATGAGGGAGAGAAGGAGGTGTGAGTATGAGGGAGAGAAGGAGGTGGGAGCATGAGGGAGAGGAGGTGTGAGTTTGAGGAGAGAAGGAGGTGTGAGTGTGAGGGAGAGAAGGAGTTGCGAGTATGAGGGAGAGAAGGAGTTGCGAGTATGAGGGAGAGAAGGCGTGTGAGAATGAGGGAGAGAAGGAGGTGTGAGAATGAGGCAGAGAAGGAGGTGCGAGTATGAGGCAGAGAAGGAGGTGCGAGTATGAGGGAGAGGAGGAGGTGCGAGTATGAGGGAGAGAAGGAGGTGCGAGTATGAGGGAGAGAAAGAGATGCGAGTATGAGGGAGAGAAGGAGGTGCGAGTATGAGGGAGAGAAGGAGGTGTGAGTATGAGGGAGAGAAGGAGGTGTGAGTATGAGGGAGAGAAGGAGGTGTGAGTATGGGGGAGAGAAGAAGGTATGAGTATATGGGAGAGAAGGATGTGTGAGTATGAGGGAGAGAAGGAGGTGTGAGTATGAGGGAGAAAAGGAAGTGTGAGTATTGGGGAGAGAAAGAGATGTGAGTATGAGGGAGAGAAGGAGGTGTGAGTATGAGGGAGAGAAGAAGGTGTGAGTATGAGGGAGAGAAGGAGGTGTGAGTATGAGGGAGAAAAGGAGGTGTGAGTATGGGGTAGAGAAGGAGGTGTGAGTATGAGGGAGAGAAGGAGGTGTGAGTATGGGGGAGAGAAGGAGGTGTGAGTATGAGGGAGAGAAGGAGGTGTGAGTATGGGGGAGAGAAGGAGGTGTGAGTATGAGGGAGAGAAGGAGGTGTGAGTATGGGGTAGAGAAGGAGGTGTGAGTATGAGGGAGAGAAGGAGGTATGAGTATGGGGGATGAGGAGGTGTGAGTGTGGGTTAGAGAAGGAGGTTCTGAGTATGGGGTAGAGGAGGTGTGAATATGAGGGAGAGAAGGAGGTGTGAGTATGAGGGAGAGAAGAAGGTATGAGTATAAGGGAGAGAAGGATGTGTGAGTATGAGGGAGAGAAGGAGGTGTGAGTCTGAGGGAGAGAAAAAGATGTGAGTATGAGGGAGAGAAGGAAGTGTGAGTATTGGGGAGAGAAAGAGATGTGAGTATGAGGGAGAGAAGGAGGTGTGAGTATGAGGGAGAGAAGGAGGTGTGAGTATGAGGGAGAGAAGGAGGTGTGAGTATGAGGGAGAGAAGGAGGTGTGAGTATGGGGGAGAGAAGAAGGTATGAGTATATGGGAGAGAAGGATGTGTGAGTATGAGGGAGAGAAGGAGGTGTGAGTATGAGGGAGAAAAGGAAGTGTGAGTATTGGGGAGAGAAAGAGATGTGAGTATGAGGGAGAGAAGGAGGTGTGAGTATGAGGGAGAGAAGAAGGTGTGAGTATGAGGGAGAGAAGGAGGTGTGAGTATGAGGGAGAAAAGGAGGTGTGAGTATGGGGTAGAGAAGGAGGTGTGAGTATGAGGGAGAGAAGGAGGTGTGAGTATGGGGGAGAGAAGGAGGTGTGAGTATGAGGGAGAGAAGGAGGTGTGAGTATGGGGGAGAGAAGGAGGTGTGAGTATGAGGGAGAGAAGGAGGTGTGAGTATGGGGTAGAGAAGGAGGTGTGAGTATGAGGGAGAGAAGGAGGTGTGAGTATGGGGGAGGAGGAGGTGTGAGTGTGGGTTAGAGAAGGAGGTTCTGAGTATGGGGTAGAGGAGGTGTGAATATGAGGGAGAGAAGGAGGTGTGAGTATGAGGGAGAGAAGGTGTGAGTATGAGGGAGAGAAGGAGGTGTGAGTATGGGGTAGAGAAGGAGGTGTGAGTATGGGGTAGAGAAGGAGGTGTGAGTGTGAGGGAGAGGAGGAGGTGTGAGTATGAGGGAGAGGAGGAGGTGTGAGTATGAGGGAGAGAAGGAGGTGCGAGTATGGGGGAGAGAAGGAGGTGTGAGTGTGAGGGAGAGAAGGAGTTGCGAGTATGAGGGAGAGAAGGAGGTGTGAGTATGGGGTAGAGAAGGAGGTGTGAGTATGGGGTAGAGAAGGAGGTGTGAGTGTGAGGGAGAGGAGGAGGTGTGAGTATGAGGGAGAGGAGGAGGTGTGAGTATGAGGGAGAGAAGGAGGTGCGAGTATGGGGGAGAGAAGGAGGTGTGAGTGTGAGGGAGAGAAGGAGTTGCGAGTATGAGGGAGAGAAGGAGGTGTAAGTATGAGGGAGAGAAGAAGGTGCGAGTATGAGGGAGAGAAGGAGGTGCGAGTATGAAGGAGAGAAGGAAGTGTGAGAATGGAGTAGAGAAGGAGGTGTGAGTATGGGGAAGAGAAGGAGGTGTGAGTATGGGGTAGAGAAGGAGGTGTGAGTGTGAGGGAGAGGAGGAGGTGTGAGTATGAGGGAGAGGAGGAGGTGTGAGTATGAGGGAGAGAAGGAGGTGCGAGTATGGGGGAGAGAAGGAGGTGTGAGTGTGAGGGAGAGAAGGAGTTGCGAGTATGAGGGAGAGAAGGAGGTGTGAGTATGGGGTAGAGAAGGAGGTGTGAGTATGGGGTAGAGAAGGAGGTGTGAGTGTGAGGGAGAGGAGGAGGTGTGAGTATGAGGGAGAGGAGGAGGTGTGAGTATGAGGGAGAGAAGGAGGTGCGAGTATGGGGGAGAGAAGGAGGTGTGAGTGTGAGGGAGAGAAGGAGTTGCGAGTATGAGGGAGAGAAGGAGGTGTAAGTATGAGGGAGAGAAGAAGGTGCGAGTATGAGGGAGAGAAGGAGGTGCGAGTATGAAGGAGAGAAGGAAGTGTGAGAATGGAGTAGAGAAGGAGGTGTGAGTATGGGGAAGAGAAGGTGTGATTATGAGGAAAAGAAGGAGGTGCAAGTATGAGGGAGAGAAGGAGGTGCGAGAATGGGGTAGAGAAGGAGGTGTGAGTATGGGGGTAGAGAAGGAGGTGTGAGTATGGGGTAGAGAAGGAGGTGTGAGTATGAGGGAGAGAAGGATGTGTGAATATGTGGGAGAGAAGGAGGTGTGAGTATGAGGGAGATTAGGAGGTGTGAGTATGAGGTAGAGAAGGAGGTGTGAGTATGGGTAGAGAAGGAGGTGTGAGTATGGGTAGAGAAGGAGGTGTGAGTATGGGTAGAGAAGGAGGTGTGAGTATAAGGGAGATAAGGAGGTGTGAGTTTAAGGGAGAGAAGGAGGTGTGAGTATGAGGGAGAGAAGGATGTGTGAGTATTGGGGAGAGAAGAAGGTGTGAGTATGAGGGAGAGAAGGAGGTGTGAGTATGAGGGAGAGAAGGAGGTGTGAGTATGAGGGAGAGAAGGAGGTGTGAGTATGAGGGAGAGAAGGAGGTGTGAGTATGAGGGAGAGAAAGAGATGTGAGTATGAGGGAGAGAAGGAGGTGTGAGTATTGGGGAGAGAAGGAGGTGTGAGTATGAGGGAGAGAAGGAGGTGTGAGTGACGGAGAAAAGGAGGTGTGAGTATGGGGTTGATGGGGTGTGAATATGAGGGAGAGAAGGAGATGAGTATGAGGGAGAGAAGGAGGTGTGAGTATGAAGGAGAGAAGGAGGTGTGAGTATGAGGAAGAGAAGGAGGTGTGAGTATGAGGGAGAGAAGGAGGTGGGAGTTTGGGGGAGAGAAGGAGGGGTGAGTATGAAGGAGAGAAGAAGGTGGGAGTTTGGGGGAGAGTATGAGGGAGAGAAGGAGGTGTGAGAATGGGGTAGAGAAGGAGGTGTGAGTATGGGGGAGAGTTGGAGGTGTGAGTATGAGGGAGAGAAGGAGGTGTGAATATGAGGGAGAGAAGGAGGTGTGGTATGGGGTAGAGAAGGTGTGAGTATGGGGGAGAGAAGGAGGTGTGAGTATGAGGTAGAGAAGGATGTGTGAGTATGAGGGAGAGAAGGAGGTGTGAATATGAGGGAGAGAAGGAGGTGTGAGTATGAGGGAGAGAAGGAGGTGGGAGCATGAGGGAGAGGAGGTGTGAGTTTGAGGAGAGAAGGAGGTGTGAGTGTGAGGGAGAGAAGGAGTTGCGAGTATGAGGGAGAGAAGGAGTTGCGAGTATGAGGGAGAGAAGGCGTGTGAGAATGAGGGAGAGAAGGAGGTGTGAGAATGAGGCAGAGAAGGAGGTGCGAGTATGAGGCAGAGAAGGAGGTGCGAGTATGAGGGAGAGGAGGAGGTGCGAGTATGAGGGAGAGAAGGAGGTGCGAGTATGAGGGAGAGAAAGAGATGCGAGTATGAGGGAGAGAAGGAGGTGCGAGTATGAGGGAGAGAAGGAGGTGTGAGTATGAGGGAGAGAAGGAGGTGTGAGTATGAGGGAGAGAAGGAGGTGTGAGTATGGGGGAGAGAAGAAGGTATGAGTATATGGGAGAGAAGGATGTGTGAGTATGAGGGAGAGAAGGAGGTGTGAGTATGAGGGAGAAAAGGAAGTGTGAGTATTGGGGAGAGAAAGAGATGTGAGTATGAGGGAGAGAAGGAGGTGTGAGTATGAGGGAGAGAAGAAGGTGTGAGTATGAGGGAGAGAAGGAGGTGTGAGTATGAGGGAGAAAAGGAGGTGTGAGTATGGGGTAGAGAAGGAGGTGTGAGTATGAGGGAGAGAAGGAGGTGTGAGTATGGGGGAGAGAAGGAGGTGTGAGTATGAGGGAGAGAAGGAGGTGTGAGTATGGGGGAGAGAAGGAGGTGTGAGTATGAGGGAGAGAAGGAGGTGTGAGTATGGGGTAGAGAAGGAGGTGTGAGTATGAGGGAGAGAAGGAGGTATGAGTATGGGGGATGAGGAGGTGTGAGTGTGGGTTAGAGAAGGAGGTTCTGAGTATGGGGTAGAGGAGGTGTGAATATGAGGGAGAGAAGGAGGTGTGAGTATGAGGGAGAGAAGAAGGTATGAGTATAAGGGAGAGAAGGATGTGTGAGTATGAGGGAGAGAAGGAGGTGTGAGTCTGAGGGAGAGAAAAAGATGTGAGTATGAGGGAGAGAAGGAAGTGTGAGTATTGGGGAGAGAAAGAGATGTGAGTATGAGGGAGAGAAGGAGGTGTGAGTATGAGGGAGAGAAGGAGGTGTGAGTATGAGGGAGAGAAGGAGGTGTGAGTATGAGGGAGAGAAGGAGGTGTGAGTATGGGGGAGAGAAGAAGGTATGAGTATATGGGAGAGAAGGATGTGTGAGTATGAGGGAGAGAAGGAGGTGTGAGTATGAGGGAGAAAAGGAAGTGTGAGTATTGGGGAGAGAAAGAGATGTGAGTATGAGGGAGAGAAGGAGGTGTGAGTATGAGGGAGAGAAGAAGGTGTGAGTATGAGGGAGAGAAGGAGGTGTGAGTATGAGGGAGAAAAGGAGGTGTGAGTATGGGGTAGAGAAGGAGGTGTGAGTATGAGGGAGAGAAGGAGGTGTGAGTATGGGGGAGAGAAGGAGGTGTGAGTATGAGGGAGAGAAGGAGGTGTGAGTATGGGGGAGAGAAGGAGGTGTGAGTATGAGGGAGAGAAGGAGGTGTGAGTATGGGGTAGAGAAGGAGGTGTGAGTATGAGGGAGAGAAGGAGGTGTGAGTATGGGGGAGGAGGAGGTGTGAGTGTGGGTTAGAGAAGGAGGTTCTGAGTATGGGGTAGAGGAGGTGTGAATATGAGGGAGAGAAGGAGGTGTGAGTATGAGGGAGAGAAGGTGTGAGTATGAGGGAGAGAAGGAGGTGTGAGTATGGGGTAGAGAAGGAGGTGTGAGTATGGGGTAGAGAAGGAGGTGTGAGTGTGAGGGAGAGGAGGAGGTGTGAGTATGAGGGAGAGGAGGAGGTGTGAGTATGAGGGAGAGAAGGAGGTGCGAGTATGGGGGAGAGAAGGAGGTGTGAGTGTGAGGGAGAGAAGGAGTTGCGAGTATGAGGGAGAGAAGGAGGTGTGAGTATGGGGTAGAGAAGGAGGTGTGAGTATGGGGTAGAGAAGGAGGTGTGAGTGTGAGGGAGAGGAGGAGGTGTGAGTATGAGGGAGAGGAGGAGGTGTGAGTATGAGGGAGAGAAGGAGGTGCGAGTATGGGGGAGAGAAGGAGGTGTGAGTGTGAGGGAGAGAAGGAGTTGCGAGTATGAGGGAGAGAAGGAGGTGTAAGTATGAGGGAGAGAAGAAGGTGCGAGTATGAGGGAGAGAAGGAGGTGCGAGTATGAAGGAGAGAAGGAAGTGTGAGAATGGAGTAGAGAAGGAGGTGTGAGTATGGGGAAGAGAAGGAGGTGTGAGTATGGGGTAGAGAAGGAGGTGTGAGTGTGAGGGAGAGGAGGAGGTGTGAGTATGAGGGAGAGGAGGAGGTGTGAGTATGAGGGAGAGAAGGAGGTGCGAGTATGGGGGAGAGAAGGAGGTGTGAGTGTGAGGGAGAGAAGGAGTTGCGAGTATGAGGGAGAGAAGGAGGTGTGAGTATGGGGTAGAGAAGGAGGTGTGAGTATGGGGTAGAGAAGGAGGTGTGAGTGTGAGGGAGAGGAGGAGGTGTGAGTATGAGGGAGAGGAGGAGGTGTGAGTATGAGGGAGAGAAGGAGGTGCGAGTATGGGGGAGAGAAGGAGGTGTGAGTGTGAGGGAGAGAAGGAGTTGCGAGTATGAGGGAGAAAAGGAGGTGTAAGTATGAGGGAGAGAAGAAGGTGCGAGTATGAGGGAGAGAAGGAGGTGCGAGTATGAAGGAGAGAAGGAAGTGTGAGAATGGAGTAGAGAAGGAGGTGTGAGTATGGGGAAGAGAAGGTGTGATTATGAGGAAAAGAAGGAGGTGCAAGTATGAGGGAGAGAAGGAGGTGCGAGAATGGGGTAGAGAAGGAGGTGTGAGTATGGGGGTAGAGAAGGAGGTGTGAGTATGGGGTAGAGAAGGAGGTGTGAGTATGAGGGAGAGAAGGATGTGTGAATATGTGGGAGAGAAGGAGGTGTGAGTATGAGGGAGATTAGGAGGTGTGAGTATGAGGTAGAGAAGGAGGTGTGAGTATGGGTAGAGAAGGAGGTGTGAGTATGGGTAGAGAAGGAGGTGTGAGTATGGGTAGAGAAGGAGGTGTGAGTATAAGGGAGATAAGGAGGTGTGAGTTTAAGGGAGAGAAGGAGGTGTGAGTATGAGGGAGAGAAGGATGTGTGAGTATTGGGGAGAGAAGAAGGTGTGAGTATGAGGGAGAGAAGGAGGTGTGAGTATGAGGGAGAGAAGGAGGTGTGAGTATGAGGGAGAGAAGGAGGTGTGAGTATGAGGGAGAGAAGGAGGTGTGAGTATGAGGGAGAGAAAGAGATGTGAGTATGAGGGAGAGAAGGAGGTGTGAGTATTGGGGAGAGAAGGAGGTGTGAGTATGAGGGAGAGAAGGAGGTGTGAGTGACGGAGAAAAGGAGGTGTGAGTATGGGGTTGATGGGGTGTGAATATGAGGGAGAGAAGGAGATGAGTATGAGGGAGAGAAGGAGGTGTGAGTATGAAGGAGAGAAGGAGGTGTGAGTATGAGGAAGAGAAGGAGGTGTGAGTATGAGGGAGAGAAGGAGGTGGGAGTTTGGGGGAGAGAAGGAGGGGTGAGTATGAAGGAGAGAAGAAGGTGGGAGTTTGGGGGAGAGTATGAGGGAGAGAAGGAGGTGTGAGAATGGGGTAGAGAAGGAGGTGTGAGTATGGGGGAGAGTTGGAGGTGTGAGTATGAGGGAGAGAAGGAGGTGTGAATATGAGGGAGAGAAGGAGGTGTGGTATGGGGTAGAGAAGGTGTGAGTATGGGGGAGAGAAGGAGGTGTGAGTATGAGGTAGAGAAGGATGTGTGAGTATGAGGGAGAGAAGGAGGTGTGAATATGAGGGAGAGAAGGAGGTGTGAGTATGAGGGAGAGAAGGAGGTGGGAGCATGAGGGAGAGGAGGTGTGAGTTTGAGGAGAGAAGGAGGTGTGAGTGTGAGGGAGAGAAGGAGTTGCGAGTATGAGGGAGAGAAGGAGTTGCGAGTATGAGGGAGAGAAGGCGTGTGAGAATGAGGGAGAGAAGGAGGTGTGAGAATGAGGCAGAGAAGGAGGTGCGAGTATGAGGCAGAGAAGGAGGTGCGAGTATGAGGGAGAGGAGGAGGTGCGAGTATGAGGGAGAGAAGGAGGTGCGAGTATGAGGGAGAGAAAGAGATGCGAGTATGAGGGAGAGAAGGAGGTGCGAGTATGAGGGAGAGAAGGAGGTGTGAGTATGAGGGAGAGAAGGAGGTGTGAGTATGAGGGAGAGAAGGAGGTGTGAGTATGGGGGAGAGAAGAAGGTATGAGTATATGGGAGAGAAGGATGTGTGAGTATGAGGGAGAGAAGGAGGTGTGAGTATGAGGGAGAAAAGGAAGTGTGAGTATTGGGGAGAGAAAGAGATGTGAGTATGAGGGAGAGAAGGAGGTGTGAGTATGAGGGAGAGAAGAAGGTGTGAGTATGAGGGAGAGAAGGAGGTGTGAGTATGAGGGAGAAAAGGAGGTGTGAGTATGGGGTAGAGAAGGAGGTGTGAGTATGAGGGAGAGAAGGAGGTGTGAGTATGGGGGAGAGAAGGAGGTGTGAGTATGAGGGAGAGAAGGAGGTGTGAGTATGGGGGAGAGAAGGAGGTGTGAGTATGAGGGAGAGAAGGAGGTGTGAGTATGGGGTAGAGAAGGAGGTGTGAGTATGAGGGAGAGAAGGAGGTATGAGTATGGGGGATGAGGAGGTGTGAGTGTGGGTTAGAGAAGGAGGTTCTGAGTATGGGGTAGAGGAGGTGTGAATATGAGGGAGAGAAGGAGGTGTGAGTATGAGGGAGAGAAGAAGGTATGAGTATAAGGGAGAGAAGGATGTGTGAGTATGAGGGAGAGAAGGAGGTGTGAGTCTGAGGGAGAGAAAAAGATGTGAGTATGAGGGAGAGAAGGAAGTGTGAGTATTGGGGAGAGAAAGAGATGTGAGTATGAGGGAGAGAAGGAGGTGTGAGTATGAGGGAGAGAAGGAGGTGTGAGTATGAGGGAGAGAAGGAGGTGTGAGTATGAGGGAGAGAAGGAGGTGTGAGTATGGGGGAGAGAAGAAGGTATGAGTATATGGGAGAGAAGGATGTGTGAGTATGAGGGAGAGAAGGAGGTGTGAGTATGAGGGAGAAAAGGAAGTGTGAGTATTGGGGAGAGAAAGAGATGTGAGTATGAGGGAGAGAAGGAGGTGTGAGTATGAGGGAGAGAAGAAGGTGTGAGTATGAGGGAGAGAAGGAGGTGTGAGTATGAGGGAGAAAAGGAGGTGTGAGTATGGGGTAGAGAAGGAGGTGTGAGTATGAGGGAGAGAAGGAGGTGTGAGTATGGGGGAGAGAAGGAGGTGTGAGTATGAGGGAGAGAAGGAGGTGTGAGTATGGGGGAGAGAAGGAGGTGTGAGTATGAGGGAGAGAAGGAGGTGTGAGTATGGGGTAGAGAAGGAGGTGTGAGTATGAGGGAGAGAAGGAGGTGTGAGTATGGGGGAGGAGGAGGTGTGAGTGTGGGTTAGAGAAGGAGGTTCTGAGTATGGGGTAGAGGAGGTGTGAATATGAGGGAGAGAAGGAGGTGTGAGTATGAGGGAGAGAAGGTGTGAGTATGAGGGAGAGAAGGAGGTGTGAGTATGGGGTAGAGAAGGAGGTGTGAGTATGGGGTAGAGAAGGAGGTGTGAGTGTGAGGGAGAGGAGGAGGTGTGAGTATGAGGGAGAGGAGGAGGTGTGAGTATGAGGGAGAGAAGGAGGTGCGAGTATGGGGGAGAGAAGGAGGTGTGAGTGTGAGGGAGAGAAGGAGTTGCGAGTATGAGGGAGAGAAGGAGGTGTGAGTATGGGGTAGAGAAGGAGGTGTGAGTATGGGGTAGAGAAGGAGGTGTGAGTGTGAGGGAGAGGAGGAGGTGTGAGTATGAGGGAGAGGAGGAGGTGTGAGTATGAGGGAGAGAAGGAGGTGCGAGTATGGGGGAGAGAAGGAGGTGTGAGTGTGAGGGAGAGAAGGAGTTGCGAGTATGAGGGAGAGAAGGAGGTGTAAGTATGAGGGAGAGAAGAAGGTGCGAGTATGAGGGAGAGAAGGAGGTGCGAGTATGAAGGAGAGAAGGAAGTGTGAGAATGGAGTAGAGAAGGAGGTGTGAGTATGGGGAAGAGAAGGTGTGATTATGAGGAAAAGAAGGAGGTGCAAGTATGAGGGAGAGAAGGAGGTGCGAGAATGGGGTAGATAAGGAGGTGTGAGTATGGGGGTAGAGAAGGAGGTGTGAGTATGGGGTAGAGAAGGAGGTGTGAGTATGAGGGAGAGAAGGATGTGTGAATATGTGGGAGAGAAGGAGGTGTGAGTATGAGGGAGATTAGGAGGTGTGAGTATGAGGTAGAGAAGGAGGTGTGAGTATGGGTAGAGAAGGAGGTGTGAGTATGGGTAGAGAAGGAGGTGTGAGTATGGGTAGAGAAGGAGGTGTGAGTATAAGGGAGATAAGGAGGTGTGAGTATAAGGGAGAGAAGGAGGTGTGAGTATGAGGGAGAGAAGGATGTGTGAGTATTGGGGAGAGAAGAAGGTGTGAGTATGAGGGAGAGAAGGAGGTGTGAGTATGAGGGAGAGAAGGAGGTGTGAGTATGAGGGAGAAAAGGAGGTGTGAGTATGAGGGAGAGAAGGAGGTGTGAGTATGAGGGAGAGAAAGAGATGTGAGTATGAGGGAGAGAAGGAGGTGTGAGTATTGGGGAGAGAAGGAGGTGTGAGTATGAGGGAGAGAAGGAGGTGTGAGTGACGGAGAAAAGGAGGTGTGAGTATGGGGTTGATGGGGTGTGAATATGAGGGAGAGAAGGAGATGAGTATGAGGGAGAGAAGGAGGTGTGAGTATGAAGGAGAGAAGGAGGTGTGAGTATGAGGAAGAGAAGGAGGTGTGAGTATGAGGGAGAGAAGGAGGTGGGAGTTTGGGGGAGAGAAGGAGGGGTGAGTATGAAGGAGAGAAGAAGGTGGGAGTTTGGGGGAGAGTATGAGGGAGAGAAGGAGGTGTGAGAATGGGGTAGAGAAGGAGGTGTGAGTATGGGGGAGAGTTGGAGGTGTGAGTATGAGGGAGAGAAGGAGGTGTGAATATGAGGGAGAGAAGGAGGTGTGGTATGGGGTAGAGAAGGTGTGAGTATGGGGGAGAGAAGGAGGTGTGAGTATGAGGTAGAGAAGGATGTGTGAGTATGAGGGAGAGAAGGAGGTGTGAATATGAGGGAGAGAAGGAGGTGTGAGTATGAGGGAGAGAAGGAGGTGGGAGCATGAGGGAGAGGAGGTGTGAGTTTGAGGAGAGAAGGAGGTGTGAGTGTGAGGGAGAGAAGGAGTTGCGAGTATGAGGGAGAGAAGGAGTTGCGAGTATGAGGGAGAGAAGGCGTGTGAGAATGAGGGAGAGAAGGAGGTGTGAGAATGAGGCAGAGAAGGAGGTGCGAGTATGAGGCAGAGAAGGAGGTGCGAGTATGAGGGAGAGGAGGAGGTGCGAGTATGAGGGAGAGAAGGAGGTGCGAGTATGAGGGAGAGAAAGAGATGCGAGTATGAGGGAGAGAAGGAGGTGCGAGTATGAGGGAAAGAAGGAGGTGCGAGTATGAGGGAAAGAAGGAGGTGCGAGTTTGAGGGAGATATGGAGGTGTGAGAATGGGGTAGAGAAGGATGTGTGAGTATGGGGAAGAGAAGGAGGTGCGAGTATGAGGGAGAGAAAGAGGTGCGAGTATGAGGGAGAGAAGGAGGGGCGACTATGGGGTAGAGAAGGAGGTGTGAGTATGAGGGAGAGACGGAGGTGTGAGTATGAGGGAGAGAAGGAGGTGTGAGTATGAGGGAGAGAAAGAGGTGTGAGTATGAGGGAGAGAAGGAGGTGTGAGTATGAGGGAGAGAAGGAGGTGTGAGTATGAGGGAGATAAGGAGGTGTGAGTATGAGGGAGAGAAGGAGGTGTGAGTATTGGGTAGAGAAGGAGGTGTGAGTATGAGGGAGAGAAGGAGGTGTGAGTATGAGGGAGAGAAGGAGGTGTGAGTATGAGGGAGAGAAGGATGTGTGACTATGAGGGAGAGAAGGAGGTGTGAGTATAAGGGAGAGAAGGAGGTGTGAGTATGAGGGAGAGAAGGATGTGTGAGTATTGGGGAGAGAAGGAGGTGTGAGTATGAGGGAGAGAAGGAGGTGTGAGTATGAGGGAGAGAAGGAGATGTGAGTATTGGGGAGAAAAAGAGATGTGAGTATGAGGGAGAGAAGGAGGTGTGAGTATGAGGGAGAGAAAGAGATATGAGTATGAGGGAGAGAAAGAGATATGAGTATGAGGGAGAGAAAGAGATATGAGTATGAGGGAGAGAAAGAGATATGAGTATGAGGGAGAGAAAGAGATATGAGTATGAGGGAGAGAAGGTGTGAGTATTGGGTAGAGAAGGAGTTGTGAGTATGGGTAGAGAAGGAGGTGTGAGTATAAGGGAGATAAGGAGGATTGAGTATAAGGGAGAGAAGGAGGTGTGGGTATGAGGGAGAGAAGGATGTGTGAGTATTGGGGAGAGAAGGAGGTGTGAGTATGGGGTAGATGAGGTGTGAATATGAGGGAGAGAAGGAGGTGTGAGTATGAAGGAGAGATGGAGGTGTGAGTATGGGGTAGAGAAGGAGGTGTGAGTATGAGGGAGAGGAGGTGTGAGTATGAGGGAGAGAAGGAGGTGTGAGTATGGGGTAGAGAAGGAGGTGTGAGTATGAGGGAGAGAAGGTGTGAGTATGGGGGAGGAGGAGGTGTGAGTGTGGGTTAGAGAAGGAGGTGTGGGTATGGGGTAGAGGAGGTGTGAATATGAGGGAGAGAAGGTGTGAGTATGAGGGAGAGAAGGTGTGAGTATGAGGGAGAGAAGAAGGTGTGAGTATGAGGGAGAGAAGGAGGTGTGAGTATGGGGTAGAGAAGGTGTGAGTATGGGTAAAGAAGGAGGTGTGAGTATGGGTAGAGACGGAGGTGTGAGTGTGAGGGAGAGGAGGAGGTGTGAGTATGAGGGCGAGGAGGAGGTGTGAGTATGAGGGAGAGAAGGAGGTGCGAGTATGGGGGAGAGAAGGAGGTGTGAGTGTGAGGGAGAGAAGGAGTTGCGAGTATGAGGGAGAGAAAGAGGTGCGAGTATGAGGGAGAGAAGGAGGTGTGAGTATGGGTAGAGAAGGAGGTGTGAGTATAAGGGAGATAAGGAGGTGTGAGTATAAGGGAGAGAAGGAGGTGTGACTATGAGGGAGAGAAGGAGGTGTGAGTATAAGGGAGAGAAGGAGGTGTGAGTATGAGGGAGAGAAGGATGTGTGAGTATTGGGGAGAGAAGGAGGTGTGAGTATGAGGGAGAGAAGGAGGTGTGAGTATGAGGGAGGGAAGGAGGTGTGAGTATTGGGGAGAAAAAGAGATGTGAGTATGAGGGAGAGAAGGAGGTGTGAGTATGAGGGAGAGAAAGAGATATGAGTATGAGGGAGAGAAAGAAATATGAGTATGAGGGAGAGAAAGAGATATGAGTATGAGGGAGAGAAAGAAATATGAGTATGAGGGAGAGAAGGTGTGAGTATTGGGTAGAGAAGGAGGTGTGAGTATGGGTAGAGAAGGAGGTGTGAGTATAAGGGAGATAAGGAGGATTGAGTATAAGGGAGAGAAGGAGGTGTGGGTATGAGGGAGAGAAGGATGTGTGAGTATTGGGGAGAGAAGGAGGTGTGAGTATGGGGTAGATGAGGTGTGAATATGAGGGAGAGAAGGAGGTGTGAGTATGAAGGAGAGATGGAGGTGTGAGTATGGGGTAGAGAAGGAGGTGTGAGTATGAGGGAGAGGAGGTGTGAGTATGAGGGAGAGAAGGAGGTGTGAGTATGGGGTAGAGAAGGAGGTGTGAGTATGAGGGAGAGAAGGAGGTGTGAGTATGGGGGAGAGGAGGTGTGAATATGAGGGAGAGAAGGTGTGAGTATGAGGGAGAGAAGGTGTGAGTATGAGGGAGAGAAGGTGTGAGTATGAGGGAGAGAAGGTGTGAGTATGAGGGAGAGAAGGAGGCGTGAGTATGGGGTAGAGAAGGTGTGAGTATGGGTAAAGAAGGAGGTGTGAGTATGGGTAGAGAAGGAGGTGTGAGTGTGAGGGAGAGGAGGAGGTGTGAGTATGAGGGCGAGGAGGAGGTGTGAGTATGAGGGAGAGAAGGAGGTGCGAGTATGGGGGAGAGAAGGAGGTGTGAGTGTGAGGGAGAGAAGGAGTTGCGAGTATGAGGGAGAGAAAGAGGTGCGAGTATGAGGGAGAGAAGGAGGTGCGAGTATGAAGGAGAGAAGGAGGTGTGAGAATGGGGTAGAGAAGGAGGTATGAGTATGGGGTAGAGAAGGAGGTACGAGTATGAGGGAGAGAAGGAGGTGTGAGTATGAGGGAAAGGAGGTGCGAGTATGAGGGAGAGAAGGAGGTGTGAGAATGGGGTAGAGAAGGAGGTGTGAGAATGGGGTAGAGAAGGAGGTGTGAGTATGGGGAAGAGAAGCAGGTGCGAGTATGAGGGAGAGAAGGAGGTGTGAGTATGAAGGAGAGAAGGAGGTGGGAGTTTGGGGGAGAGTATGAGGGAGAGAATGAGGTGTGAGTATGGGGTAGAGAAGCTGTGAGTATGACGGAGAGAAGGATGTGTGAGTATGAGGGAGAGAAGGAGGTGGGCGTTTGGGGGAGAGAAGGAGGTGCGAGTATGAGGGAGAGAAAGAGGTGCGAGTATGAGGGAGAGAATGATGTGTGAGTATGGGGGAGAGAAGGAGGCGTGAGTATGGGGGAGATAAGGAGGTGTGAGTATGGGTGAGAGAAGGAGGTGTGCGTATGGGTGAGAGAAGGAAGTGTGTGTATGGGGGAGAGAAGGAGTTGTGAGTATGGGGGAGAGAAAGAAGTGTGAGTATGGGGGAGAGAAGTAGGTGTGAGTGTGAGGGAGAGGAGGAGGTGTGAGTATGAGGGAGAGGAGGAGGTGCGAGTATGAGGGAGAGAAGGAGGTGCGAGTATGGGGGAGAGAAGGAGGTGTGAGTGTGAGGGAGAGAAGGAGTTGCGAGTATGAGGGAGAGAAGGAGGTGCGCGTATAAGGGAGAGAAGGAGGTGCGAGTATGAGGGAGAGAAGGAGGTGCGAGTATGAGGGAGAGAAGGAGGTGCGAGTATGAGGGAGAGAAGGAGGTGCGAGTATGAAGGAGAGAAGGAGGTGTGAGAATGGGGTAGAGAAGGAGGTGTGAGTATGGGGAAGAGAAGGAGGTGTGAGAATGGGGTAGAGAAGGAGGTGCGAGTATGAGGGAGAGAAGGAGGGAGAGAAGGAGGTGTGAGTATGAAGGAGAGAAGGAGGTGTGAGAATGGGGTAGAGAAGGAGGTGTGAGTATGGGGAAGAGAAGGAGGTGTGAGAATGGGGTAGAGAAGGAGGTGCGAGTATGAGGGAGAGAAGGAGGTGCGAGTATGAGGGAGAGAAGGAGGTGCGAGTATGAGGGAGAGAAGGAGGTGTGAGTATGAGGGAAAGAAGGAGGTGCGAGTATGAGGGAGAGAAGGAGGTGCGAGTATGAGGGATAGAAGGAGGTGTGAGTATGGGGAAGAGGAGGTGCGAGTATGAGGGAGAGAAGGAGGTGTGAGTATGGGGTAGAGAAGGAGGTGTGAGTATGGGGTAGAGAAGGAGGTGTGAGTATGGGTAGAGAAGGAGGTGTGAGTATGGGTAGAGAAGGTGTGAGTGTGAGGGAGGGGAGGAGGTGTGAGTATGAGGGAGAGGAGGAGGTGCGAGTATGAGGGAGAGAAGGAGGTGCGAGTATGAAGGAGAGAAGGAGGTGTGAGTATGGAGAAGAGAAGGAGGTGTGAGTATGGGGGAGAGAAAGAAGTGTGAGTATGGGGGAGAGAAGGAGGTGTGAATATGGGGGAGAGGAGTAGATGTGTGTGTGGGGGACAGGGGGGAGTGTGTATGGGGGAGAGGGGAGAGTGTATGGAGGAGAGGGGGAGTGTGGAGAGTGTGTATGGAGGAGAGGGGGAGTGTGTATGGGGGAGAGGGAGAGTGTGTATGGGGGAGATGGGGAGTGTGTATGGGGGAGGGGGTGTGTGTGGGTGAGAGGGGGAGTGTGTATGGGGGAGAGATGGAGTAGATGTGTGTATGTGGGAGATGGAGTGTGTATGGGGGAGGGGTGTGTGTGGGTGAGAGGGGAGAGTGTGTATGGGGGAGAGGGGAGTGTGTATGGAGGAGAGATGGAGTAGATGTGTGTATGGGGGAGAGTGTGTATGGGGGAGATGGAGTGTGTATGGGGGAGGGGTGTGTGTGGGTGAGAGGGGAGAGTGTGTATGGGAGAGAGGGGAGTGTGTATGGAGGAGAGATGGAGTAGATGTGTGTATGGGGGAGAGGGGGAGTGTGTATGGAGGAGAAGGGAGTGTGTATGGAGGAGAGATGGTGTAGATGTGTGTATGGGGGAGAGTGTGTATGGGGGGGAGGGGAGGGTGTGTATGGGGGAGATGGAGTGTGTATGGGGGAGGGGGTGTGTGTGGGTGAGAGGGGAGACTGTGTATGGGGGAGAGGGGAGTGTGTATGGAGGAGAGATGGAGTAGATGTGTGTATGGGGGAGAGCGTGTATGGGGGAGAGGGGAGGGTGTGTATGGGGGAGATGGAGTGTGTATGGGGGAGGGTGTGTGTGTGGGTGAGAGGGGAGAGTGTGTATGGGGGAGAGGGGAGTGTGTATGGAGGAGAGATGGAGTAGATGTGTGTATGGGAGAGAGGATTGTGTAGGGGGCGAAAAAGAGTAGATATTAGAATGGAGAAGGGGGTGTAGAAGGAGGAGTGTGTATGGGAGAGAGGGGGGAGTGTGTATGGGGGAGAGTGTGTATGAGGCAGAGGGGGGAGTGTGTATGGGGGAGAAGGGGGAGTGTGTGTATGTGGGAGAGGGGAGTGTGTGTATGTGGGAGAGGAGAGAGTGTGTATGTGGGAGAGGGGAGAGTGTGTATGTGGGAGAGGGGAGAGTGTGTATAGTGGAGGGGGAGAAGGAGTAGATATGTGTATGAGGGAAGGGGGGGTGTATGGAGAAGAGATTGAATAGTTGTGTGTATGGGAGAGAGGGGAGAGGGTGTATGGAGGGGAGGGGGGAGAGAATGAGTAGATGTGTCTATGGGGGAGAGGGGGGAGTCTGCAGGGGGAGTGGGGTGTGTGTATAGAGGAGCGTGGAGAGTGTATGGGGAGAGGGGGGAGATGAGTTTCTAGGGGGGAGATGAATAGATGTGTGTATGGGGGACAGGGGGAGTGTGCAGGGGGGAGAGGGGTGTGTGTATGGGGGAGCGTGGAGAGTGTGTATGGAGGGGAGGGGGGAGAGAAGGAGTAGATGTGTGTATGGGGGAGAGGAGGGAGATGAGTGTGTAGGGGGAGATGAGTACATCTGTGTGTACCAGCGCAGCCGGGCTGAGTCATGTTAACATGAGATGTGTGCGGGTGGGAGGGGTGTGAGGAGATGGGGGAGGAGGGGAGACCTGCAAACGTGGCTTAGGGAGTGTGCCAAGAAACAGGACCTGCAGGGAGGGAGAGAAGCTAATGAGAGAGAAGGGAGAGAGAAGGGAATGAAAGAGGAGAGGAGGGAGGAGAGAGCAATAAAGAGGAGAGGAGGGAGGGGAGAGCATGAAGGAGGAGAGGAGGGAGGGGATAGAGGAGGGGGAGGGAGGTGATAGAGGAGTGGTCTGGAGCCTGAGACTCAGGATAAGGGTGAGTGGCTTCTCTATCTGCTGGACATTCAAATGGAGAGAAGAAGGATACAGCTACAGACCCAAACCCCCCTATAACACAGTGACCCTGTCAGCAGAGCGTCACCCCCAGCACCTGCCCCTGATCTCACCGGTATCACCCCCAGCACCTGCCCCCGATCTCACCGGTATCACCACCAGCACCTGCACCTGATCTCACCTGTATCACCCCCAGCCCCTGATCTCACCGGTATCACCCCCCAGCCCCTGCCCCTGATCTCACCGGTATCACCCTCAGCACCTGCACCTGATCTCACCGGTATCACCCCCAGCACCTGCCCCTGATCTCACCGGTATCACCCCCCAGCACCTGCACCTGATCTCACCGGTATCACCCCCAGCACCTGCACCTGATCTCACCGGTATCACCCCCAGCACCTGCCCCTGATCTCACCGGTATCACTCCCAGCACCTGCACCTGATCTCACCGGTATCACCCTCAGCACATGCCCCCTATCTCACCGGGCATTATCCCCAGGACCTTCCCCCGATCTCTCCGGGTATCACCCCCAGCACTTGCCCCTGATCTCACCGGGCATAATCCTCAGGACCTGCCCCAGGTCTCATCAGGTAGCACCCCTAGCACCAGCACCCGATCTCACCGGGCATAATCCCCAGCATCTGCCCCCGATCTCAGCGGGCATCACCCCCAGCACCTGCCCCTGATCTCACCGGGAATCGCCCCCAGGACCTGCCACAGGTCTCACCAGGCATCATCCCCATAAGCTACCCCCGATTTTACCAGTATCACCCCCAGCACCTGCCACTGATCTCACCGGTATCACCCCCAGCACCTGCCCCCGGTCTCACCGGTAGCACCCCTAGCACCTGTCACTGATTTCACCGGTATCACCCCAAGGCACCTGCCCCCAGTCTCCCCGGTATCACCCCCAGCACCTGCCCCCGGTCTCACCGGTATCACCCCCAGCACCTGCCCCCAGTCTCCCCGGTATCACCCCCAGCACCTGCCCCCGGTCTCACCGGTAGCACCCCTAGCACTGTCCCTGATTTCACCGGTATCACCCCAAGGCACCTGCCCCCAGTCTCCCCGGTATCACCCCCAGCACCTGCCCCTGATCTCACCAGTATCACCCCCAGCACCTGCCCCGATCTCACTGGCATCACCCCCAGCACCTGCCCCCGATCTCACCGGTATCACCCTTAGCACCTGCCCCCGGTCTCACCGGTATCACCCCCCAGCACTCGCCCCTGATTTCACCGGTATCTCCCCCAGCACCTGTCCCCGATCTCACCGGTATCACATCCAACACCTGCCCCCGATCTCACTGGTATCATCCCAAGGGTAGTGCCCCTGATCAAACCGGTAGCACCCTTTGCACCTGCCACCGATCTCTCCGGTATCATCCCCAGGACCTGCCCCCGATCTCTCCGGTAGCACCCCCAGGACCTGCCCCCGATCTCTCCGGTAGCACCCCCAGGACCTGCCCCCGATCTCTCCGGTAGCACCCCCAGGACCTGCCCCTGACCTCACCGGTATCACCCCCAGGACCTGCCCCCGATCTCACCGGTATCACCCCCGGGTAGTGCCACTCAGGCATGAAGCCCATGCAGAAGCTGCTGCAGCTGCCGATAACCGCAGTGAATCTGGTGAAGAATCACAGAGCCGCGGAGGGGAAAAGCCGCATGCTGTCCCCAGACTGTGGGGCGCAGACTTTCTACAACGCCCTGCAGGCTGACGAGCTCCGGCTGCTCAAATCTCCCGAGCTGGAGCCCAGCGAGCAGAACAGCGTGCAGAACAGCGAGCAGAACAGCGACCAAAGCCAGCCTGTGCGGTACGGAGATCTGTGTGTACAGGGGCTTGGACACACACATCCAGGTGTATACAAGAGGGGAACGGCGTGTGTGCGTGTGTGCGTGCGTGTGTGCGTGCGTGTGTGCGTGCGTGTGTACGTGCGTGTGTACGTGCGTGTGTGCGTGTGTGCGTGCTTTAGGGTATATTGCTGAGTGTGAATTGCAGTGTATATACGCGGCATGCTTCCCATGCAGTGTATGATACAGTATATATACATTGTATATACGCGGCATGCTTCCCATGCAGTGTATGATACAGTATATATACATTGTATATACGCAGCATGCTTCCCATGCAGTGTATGATACAGTATATATACAGGCAGTGCTCGTTTTACAACGCTTCGCTTTACAACGAATGGCTTATCCAACGCTATGCAATGCATACCTATGTTCAATTTTACAACGCCAAAACGGCTTATCCAACGCTCTTACGACGCTTTGCAACGTTGTTTATGTGTATGTGTATACATATACACACACACACATACACATAAACAACGTTGCAAGCGTCGTAAGAGCATATATATATATATATATATATATATATCTCTATCTCTATCTCTATCTCATATTATATTATACTATATACTATATTTATTATGTTATATTATATATATAATACAGTATATACACTATATAATTTATGTGTGTGCTGCATATCTTATTGCCTGCATAAAATATTTGGTGTATTTTAGCATTAAAAATGCCTTCAGGAAGGAACCTTTCATTTAAACAGTGTTCCTGTGGGAAAACGTGTTTCGCTTTACAACGTTTCGCTATCCGACGCCATTCTGAGTAACGCATTGTGTCGGATAACCGAGGACTACCTGTACAGTGTATACGCAGTATGCTTCCTGTGCAGTGTATGATACAGTATATATACCGTGTGTATATGCAGCATGCTTCCCGTGCAGTGTATGATACAGTATATATACAGTGTATACGCAGCATGCTTCCTGTGCAGTGTATGATACAGTATATATACCGTGTGTATATGCAGCATGCTTCCCGTGCAGTGTATGATACAGTATATATACAGTGTGTATACACAGCATGCTTCCCGTGCAGTGTATGATACAGTATATATACAGTGTGTATACACAGCATGCTTCCCGTGCAGTGTATGGGATACAGTATATATACAGTGTATACGCAGCATGCTTCCCGTGCAGTGTATGATACAGTATATATACAGTGCGTATACGCAGCAGGCTTCCCGTGCAGTGTATGATACAGTATATATACAGTGTATACGCAGCAGGCTTCCCGTGCAGTGTATGATACAGTATATATACAGTGTATACGCAGCATGCTTCCCATGCAGTGTATGATACAGTATATATACAGTGTATACGCAGCATGCTTCCCGTGCAGTGTATGATACAGTATATATACAGTGTATACGCAGCATGCTTCCCGTGCAGTGTATGATACAGTATATATACAGTGTGTATATGCAGCATGCTTCCCGTGCAGTGTATGATACAGTATATATACAGTGTATACGCAGAATGCTTCCCGTGCAGTGTATGATACAGTATATATACAGTGTGTATATGCAGCATGCTTCCCGTGCAGTGTATGATACAGTATATATACAGTGTATACGCAGAATGCTTCCCGTGCAGTGTATGATACAGTATATATACAGTGTATACGCAGCAGGCTTCCCGTGCAGTGTATGATACAGTATATATACAGTGTATACGCAGCATGCTTCCCGTGCAGTGTATGATACAGTATATATATACAGTGTATACGCAGCATGCTTCCCGTGCAGTGTATGATACAGTATATATACCGTGTGTATATGCAGCATGCTTCCTGTGCAGTGTATGATACAGTATATATACAGTGTGTATACGCAGCATGCTTCCCGTGCAGTGTATGATACAGTATATATACAGTGTATACGCAGCATGCTTCCCGTGCAGTGTATGATACCGTATATATACAGTATGTATACGCAGCATGCTTCCCGTGCAGTGTATGATACAGTATATATACAGCGTATACGCAGCATGCTTCCCGTGCAGTGTATGATACAGTATATATACAGTGCTTATACGCAGCATGCTTCCCGTGCAGTGTATGATACAGTATATATACAGTGTATACACAGCAGGCTTCCCGTGCAGTGTATGATACAGTATATATACAGTGTGTATACACAGCATGCTTCCCGTGCAGTGTATGATACAGTATATATACAGTGTATACGCAGCATGCTTCCCGTGCAGTGTATGATACAGTATATATACAGTGCGTATACGCAGCATGTTTCCCGTGCAGTGTATGATACAGTATATATACAGTGTATACGCAGCAGGCTTCCCGTGCAGTATATGATACAGTATATATACCGTGTGTATATGCAGCATGCTTCCCGTGCAGTGTATGATACAGTATATATACAGTGTATATGCAGCATGCTTCCCGTGCAGTGTATGATACAGTATATATACAGTGTATACGCAGCATGCTTCCCGTGCAGTGTATGATACAGTATATATACAGTGTATACGCAGCATGCTTCCTGTGCAGTGTATGATACAGTATATATACAGTGCGTATACGCAGCAGGCTTCCCGTGCAGTGTATGATACAGTATATATACAGTGTATACGCAGCATGCTTCCCGTGCAGTGTATGATACAGTATATATACAGTGTATACGCAGCATGCTTCCTGTGCAGTGTATGATACAGTATATATACAGTGTGTATACGCAGCATGCTTCCCGTGCAGTGTATGATACAGTATATATACAGTGTGTATACGCAGCATGCTTCCCGTGCAGTGTATGATACAGTATATATACAGTGTATACGCAGCATGCTTCCCGTGCAGTGTATGATACAGTATATATACAGTGCATACGCAGCAGGCTTCCCGTGCAGTGTATGATACAGTATATATACAGTGTATACGCAGAATGCTTCCCGTGCAGTGTATGATACAGTAAATATACAGTGTATATGCAGCATGCTTCCCGTGCAGTATATGATACAGTATATATACCGTGTGTATATGCAGCATGCTTCCCGTGCAGTGTATGATACAGTATATATACAGTGTATATGCAGCATGCTTCCCGTGCAGTGTATGATACAGTATATATACAGTGTATACGCAGCATGCTTCCCGTGCAGTGTATGATACAGTATATATACAGTGTGTATACGCAGCATGCTTCCCGTGCAGTGTATGATACAGTATATATACAGTGTATACGCAGCATGCTTCCCGTGCAGTGTATGATACAGTATATATACAGTGTATACGCAGCATGCTTCCTGTGCAGTGTATGATACAGTATATATACAGTGCGTATACGCAGCAGGCTTCCCGTGCAGTGTATGATACAGTATATATACAGTGTATACGCAGCATGCTTCCCGTGCAGTGTATGATACAGTATATATACAGTGTATACGCAGCATGCTTCCCGTGCAGTGTATGATACAGTATATATACAGTGTATACGCAGCATGCTTCCCGTGCAGTGTATGATACAGTATATATACAGTGTATACGCAGCATGCTTCCCGTGCAGTGTATGATACAGTATATATACAGTGTATACGCAGCATGCTTCCCGTGCAGTGTATGATACAGTATATATACAGTGTATACGCAGCATGCTTCCCGTGCAGTGTATCATACAGTATATATACAGTGTATACGCAGCATGCTTCCCGTACAGTGTATGATACAGTATATATACAGTATGTATACGCGGCATGCTTCCCGTGCAGTGTATGATACAGTATATTTACAGTGTATACGCAGCATGCTTCCCGTGCAGTGTATGATACAGTATATATACAGTGCGTATACGCAGCAGGCTTCCCGTGCAGTGTATGATACAGTATATATACAGTATGTATACGCAGCATGCTTCCCGTGCAGTGTATGATACAGTATATATACAGCGTATACGCAGCATGCTTCCCGTGCAGTGTATGATACAGTATATATACAGTGCTTATACGCAGCATGCTTCCCGTGCAGTGTATGATACAGTATATATACAGTGTATACGCAGCATGCTTCCCGTGCAGTGTATGATACAGTATATATACAGTGCGTATACGCAGCATGCTTCCCGTGCAGTGTATGATACAGTATATATACAGTGCGTATACGCAGCATGCTTCCCGTGCAGTGTATGATACAGTATATATACAGTGCGTATACGCAGCATGCTTCCCGTGCAGTGTATGATACAGTATATATACAGTGTATACGCAGCATGCTTCCTGTGCAGTGTATGATACAGTATATATACAGTGCTTATACGCAGCATGCTTCCCGTGCAGTGTATGATACAGTATATATACAGTGTATACGCAGCATGCTTCCCGTGCAGTGTATGATACAGTATATATACCGTGTGTATACGCAGCATGCTTCCCGTGCAGTGTATGATACAGTATATATACAGTGTATACGCAGCATGCTTCCCGTGCAGTGTATGATACAGTATATATACAGTGTGTATACGCAGCATGCTTCCCGTGCAGTGTATGATACAGTATATATACAGTGTATACGCAGCATGCTTCCCGTGCAGTGTATGATACAGTATATATACAGTGCGTATACGCAGCATGCTTCCCGTGCAGTGTATGATACAGTATATATACAGTGCGTATACGCAGCATGCTTCCCGTGCAGTGTATGATACAGTATATATACAGTGTATACGCAGCATGCTTCCCGTGCAGTGTATGATACAGTATATATACAGTGTATACGCAGCATGCTTCCCGTGCAGTGTATGGGATACAGTATATATACCGTGTGTATATGCAGCATGCTTCCCGTGCAGTGTATGATACAGTATATATACAGTGCGTATACGCAGCATGCTTCCCGTGCAGTGTATGATACAGTATATATACAGTGCGTATACGCAGCATGCTTCCCGTGCAGTGTATGATACAGTATATATACAGTGCGTATACGCAGCATGCTTCCCGTGCAGTGTATGATACAGTATATATACCGTGTGTATATGCAGCATGCTTCCCGTGCAGTGTATGATACAGTATATATACAGTGCGTATACGCAGCATGCTTCCCGTGCAGTGTATGATACAGTATATATACAGTGCGTATACGCAGCATGCTTCCCGTGCAGTGTATGATACAGTATATATACAGTGTGTATACGCAGCATGCTTCCCGTGCAGTGTATGATACAGTATATATACAGTGTATACGCAGCATGCTTCCCGTGCAGTGTATGATACAGTATATATACAGTGCGTATACGCAGCATGCTTCCCGTGCAGTGTATGATACAGTATATATACAGTGCGTATACGCAGCATGCTTCCCGTGCAGTGTATGATACAGTATATATACAGTGCGTATACGCAGCATGCTTCCCGTGCAGTGTATGATACAGTATATATACCGTGTGTATATGCAGCATGCTTCCCGTGCAGTGTATGATACAGTATATATACAGTGCGTATACGCAGCATGCTTCCCGTGCAGTGTATGATACAGTATATATACAGTGCGTATACGCAGCATGCTTCCCGTGCAGTGTATGATACAGTATATATACCGTGTGTATATGCAGCATGCTTCCCGTGCAGTGTATGATACAGTATATATACAGTATGTATACGCAGCATGCTTCCCGTGCAGTATATGATACAGTATATATACAGTGCGTATACGCAGCATGCTTCCCGTGCAGTGTATGATACAGTATATATACCGTGTGTATATGCAGCATGCTTCCCGTGCAGTGTATGATACAGTATATATACAGTATGTATACGCAGCATGCTTCCCGTGCAGTGTATGATACAGTATATATACAGTGCGTATACGCAGCATGCTTCCCGTGCAGTGTATGATACAGTATATATACAGTGCGTATACGCAGCATGCTTCCCGTGCAGTGTATGATACAGTATATATACAGTGTATACGCAGCATGCTTCCCGTGCAGTGTATGATACAGTATATATACAGTGCGTATACGCAGCATGCTTCCCGTGCAGTGTATGATACAGTGTATATATACAGTGCTTATACGCAGCATGCTTCCCGTGCAGTGTATGATACAGTATATATACAGTGTATACGCAGCATGCTTCCCGTGCAGTGTATGATACAGTATATATACAGTGTATACGCAGCATGCTTCCCGTGCAGTGTATGATACAGTATATATACAGTGCGTATACGCAGCATGCTTCCCGTGCAGTGTATGATACAGTATATATACAGTGCGTATACGCAGCATGCTTCCCGTGCAGTGTATGATACAGTATATATACAGTGTGTATACGCAGCATGCTTCCCGTGCTGTGTATGATACAGTATATATACAGTGTGTATACGCAGCATGCTTCCCGTGCAGTGTATGATACAGTATATATACAGTGCGTATACGCAGCATGCTTCCCGTGCAGTGTATGATACAGTATATATACAGTGCTTATACGCAGCATGCTTCCCGTGCAGTGTATGATACAGTATATATACAGTGTATACACAGCATGCTTCCCGTGCAGTGTATGATACAGTATATATACAGTGTGTATACGCAGCATGCTTCCTGTGCAGTGTATGGGATACAGTATATATACAGTGTATACGCAGCAGGCTTCCCGTGCAGTGTATGATACAGTATATATACAGTGTATACGCAGAATGCTTCCCGTGCAGTGTATGATACAGTATATATACAGTGTATACGCAGCATGCTTCCCGTGCAGTGTATGATACAGTATATATACAGTGTGTATACGCAGCATGCTTCCCGTGCAGTGTATGATACAGTATATATACAGTGTATACGCAGCATGCTTCCCGTGCAGTGTATGATACAGTATATATACAGTGTATACGCAGCATGCTTCCCGTGCAGTGTATGATACAGTATATATACAGTGTGTATATGCAGCATGCTTCCCGTGCAGTGTATGATACAGTATATATACAGTGTATACGCAGCATGCTTCCCGTGCAGTGTATGATACAGTATATATACAGTGTATACGCAGCATGCTTCCCGTGCAGTGTATGATACAGTATATATATACAGTGTATACGCAGCATGCTTCCCGTGCAGTGTATGATACAGTATATATACCGTGTGTATATGCAGCATGCTTCCCGTGCAGTGTATGATACAGTATATATACAGTGTATACGCAGCATGCTTCCCGTGCAGTGTATGATACCGTATATATACAGTATGTATACGCAGCATGCTTCCCGTGCAGTGTATGATACAGTATATATACAGCGTATACGCGGCATGCTTCCTGTGCAGTGTATGATACAGTATATATACAGTGTGTATACGCAGCATGCTTCCCGTGCAGTGTATGATACAGTATATATACAGTGTATACGCAGCATGCTTCCCGTGCAGTGTATGATACAGTATATATACAGTGTATATGCAGCATGCTTCCCGTGCAGTGTATGATACAGTATATATACAGTATGTATACGCAGCATGCTTCCCGTGCAGTGTATGATACAGTATATATACAGCGTATACGCAGCATGCTTCCCGTGCAGTGTATGATACAGTATATATACAGTGCTTATACGCAGCATGCTTCCCGTGCAGTGTATGATACAGTATATATACAGTGTATACACAGCAGGCTTCCCGTGCAGTGTATGATACAGTATATATACAGTGCGTATACGCAGCATGTTTCCCGTGCAGTGTATGATACAGTATATATACAGTATGTATACGCAGCAGGCTTCCCGTGCAGTATATGATACAGTATATATACCGTGTGTATATGCAGCATGCTTCCCGTGCAGTGTATGATACAGTATATATACAGTGTATATGCAGCATGCTTCCCGTGCAGTGTATGATACAGTATATATACAGTGTATACGCAGCATGCTTCCCGTGCAGTGTATGATACAGTATATATACAGTGTATACGCAGCATGCTTCCTGTGCAGTGTATGATACAGTATATATACAGTGCGTATACGCAGCAGGCTTCCCGTGCAGTGTATGATACAGTATATATACAGTGTATACGCAGCATGCTTCCCGTGCAGTGTATGATACAGTATATATACAGTGTATACGCAGCATGCTTCCCATGCAGTGTATGATACAGTATATATACAGTGTATACGCAGCATGCTTCCCGTGCAGTGTATGATACAGTATATATACAGTGTATACGCAGCATGCTTCCCGTGCAGTGTATGATACAGTATATATACAGTGTATACGCAGAATGCTTCCCGTGCAGTGTATGATACAGTATATATACAGTGTGTATACGCAGCATGCTTCCCGTGCAGTGTATGATACAGTATATATACAGTGTATACGCAGCATGCTTCCCGTGCAGTGTATGATACAGTATATATACAGTGCGTATACGCAGCAGGCTTCCCGTGCAGTGTATGATACAGTATATATACAGTATGTATACGCAGCATGCTTCCCGTGCAGTGTATGATACAGTATATATACAGTATGTATACGCAGCATGCTTCCCGTGCAGTGTATGATACAGTATATATACAGCGTATACGCAGCATGCTTCCCGTGCAGTGTATGATACAGTATATATACAGCGTATACGCAGCATGCTTCCCGTGCAGTGTATGATACAGTATATATACAGTGTATACGCAGCATGCTTCCCGTGCAGTGTATGATACAGTATATATACAGTGCTTATACGCAGCATGCTTCCCGTGCAGTGTATGATACAGTATATATACAGTGTATACGCAGCATGCTTCCCGTGCAGTGTATGATACAGTATATATACAGTGCGTATACGCAGCATGCTTCCCGTGCAGTGTATGATACAGTATATATACAGTGTATATGCAGCATGCTTCCTGTGCAGTGTATGATACAGTATATATACAGTGTGTATACGCAGCATGCTTCCCGTGCAGTGTATGATACAGTATATATACCGTGTATACGCAGCATGCTTCCCGTGCAGTGTATGATACAGTATATATACAGTATGTATACGCAGCATGCTTCCCGTGCAGTGTATGATACAGTATATATACAGTGTATACGCAGCATGCTTCCCGTGCAGTGTATGATACAGTATATATACCGTGTGTATACGCAGCATGCTTCCCGTGCAGTGTATGGGATACAGTATATATACAGCGTATACGCAGCATGCTTCCCGTGCAGTGTATGATACAGTATATATACAGTGCTTATACGCAGCATGCTTCCCGTGCAGTGTATGATACAGTATATATACAGTGTGTATACGCAGCATGCTTCCCGTGCAGTGTATGATACAGTATATATACAGTGCGTATACGCAGCATGCTTCCCGTGCAGTGTATGATACAGTATATATACAGTGTGTATACGCAGCATGCTTCCCATGCAGTGTATGATACAGTATATATACAGTGTATACGCAGCATGCTTCCCGTGCAGTGTATGATACAGTATATATACAGTGTATATGCAGCATGCTTCCCGTGCAGTGTATGATACAGTATATATACAGTGTATACGCAGCATGCTTCCCGTGCAGTGTATGATACAGTATATATACAGTGTATACGCAGCATGCTTCCCGTGCAGTGTATGATACAGTATATATACAGTGCGTATACGCAGCATGCTTCCCGTGCAGTGTATGATACAGTATATATACCGTGTGTATATGCAGCATGCTTCCCGTGCAGTGTATGATACAGTATATATACAGTGTATACGCAGCATGCTTCCCGTGCAGTGTATGATACAGTATATATACAGTGCGTATACGCAGCATGCTTCCCGTGCAGTGTATGATACAGTATATATACAGTGCGTATACGCAGCATGCTTCCCGTGCAGTGTATGATACAGTATATATACAGTGCGTATACGCAGCATGCTTCCCGTGCAGTGTATGATACAGTATATATACAGTGCGTATACGCAGCATGCTTCCCGTGCAGTATATGATACAGTATATATACAGTGCGTATACGCAGCATGCTTCCCGTGCAGTGTATGATACAGTATATATACAGTGCGTATACGCAGCATGCTTCCCGTGCAGTGTATGATACAGTGTATATATACAGTGCTTATACGCAGCATGCTTCCCGTGCAGTGTATGATACAGTATATATACAGTGTATACGCAGCATGCTTCCCGTGCAGTGTATGATACAGTATATATACAGTGTATACGCAGCATGCTTCCCGTGCAGTGTATGATACAGTATATATACAGTGCGTATACGCAGCATGCTTCCCGTGCAGTGTATGATACAGTATATATACAGTGCGTATACGCAGCATGCTTCCCATGCAGTGTATGATACAGTATATATACAGTGTATACGCAGCATGCTTCCCGTGCAGTGTATGATACAGTATATATACAGTGTGTATACGCAGCATGCTTCCCGTGCTGTGTATGATACAGTATATATACAGTGTGTATACGCAGCATGCTTCCCGTGCAGTGTATGATACAGTATATATACAGTGCGTATACGCAGCATGCTTCCCGTGCAGTGTATGATACAGTATATATACAGTGCTTATACGCAGCATGCTTCCCGTGCAGTGTATGATACAGTATATATACAGTGTATACGCAGCATGCTTCCCGTGCAGTGTATGATACAGTATATATACAGTGTATACGCAGCATGCTTCCCGTGCAGTGTATGATACAGTATATATACAGTGTATACGCAGCATGCTTCCCGTGCAGTGTATGATACAGTATATATACAGTGCGTATACGCAGCATGCTTCCCGTGCAGTGTATGATACAGTATATATACAGTGCGTATACGCAGCATGCTTCCCATGCAGTGTATGATACAGTATATATACAGTGTATACGCAGCATGCTTCCCGTGCAGTGTATGATACAGTATATATACAGTGTGTATACGCAGCATGCTTCCCGTGCTGTGTATGATACAGTATATATACAGTGTGTATACGCAGCATGCTTCCCGTGCAGTGTATGATACAGTATATATACAGTGCGTATACGCAGCATGCTTCCCGTGCAGTGTATGATACAGTATATATACAGTGCTTATACGCAGCATGCTTCCCGTGCAGTGTATGATACAGTATATATACAGTGTATACGCAGCATGCTTCCCGTGCAGTGTATGATACAGTATATATACAGTGTGTATACGCAGCATGCTTCCTGTGCAGTGTATGGGATACAGTATATATACAGTGTATACGCAGCAGGCTTCCCGTGCAGTGTATGATACAGTATATATACAGTGTATACGCAGCATGCTTCCCGTGCAGTGTATGATACAGTATATACACAGTGTGTATACGCAGCATGCTTCCTGTGCAGTGTATGGGATACAGTATATATACAGTGTATACGCAGCAGGCTTCCCGTGCAGTGTATGATACAGTATATATACAGTGTATACGCAGCATGCTTCCTGTGCAGTGTATGATACAGTATATATACAGTGTATACGCAGCATGCTTCCCGTGCAGTGTATGATACAGTATATATACAGTGTGTATACGCAGCATGCTTCCCGTGCAGTGTATGATACAGTATATATACAGTGTATACGCAGCATGCTTCCCGTGCAGTATATGATACAGTATATATACAGCGTATACGCAGCATGCTTCCCGTGCAGTGTATGATACAGTATATATACAGTGTGTATACGCAGCATGCTTCCCGTGCAGTGTATGATACAGTATATATACAGTGTATACGCAGCATGCTTCCCGTGCAGTGTATGATACAGTATATATACAGTGTATACGCAGCATGCTTCCTGTGCAGTGTATGATACAGTATATATACAGTGTATACGCAGCATGCTTCCTGTGCAGTGTATGATACAGTATATATACAGTGTATACGCAGCATGCTTCCTGTGCAGTGTATGATACAGTATATATACAGTGTATACGCAGCATGCTTCCTGTGCAGTGTATGATACAGTATATATACAGTGTATACGCAGCATGCTTCCCGTGCAGTATATGATACAGTATATATACAGCGTATACGCAGCATGCTTCCCGTGCAGTGTATGATACAGTATATATACAGTGTATACGCAGCATGCTTCCTGTGCAGTGTATGATACAGTATATATACAGTGTATACGCAGCATGCTTCCTGTGCAGTGTATGATACAGTATATATACAGTGTATACGCAGCATGCTTCCCGTGCAGTGTATGATACAGTGTATATATACAGTGTATACGCAGCATGCTTCCCATGCAGTGTATGATACAGTATATATACAGTGTATACGCAGAATGCTTCCCATGCAGTGTATGATACAGTATATATACAGTGTATACGCAGCATGCTTCCCGTGCAGTGTATGATACAGTATATATACAGTGTGTATACGCAGCATGCTTCCCGTGCAGTGTATGATACAGTATATATACAGTGTATACGCAGCATGCTTCCTGTGCAGTGTATGATACAGTATATATACAGTGTGTATACGCAGCATGCTTCCCATGCAGTGTATGATACAGTATATATACAGTGTATACGCAGCATGCTTCCTGTGCAGTGTATGATACAGTATATATACAGTGTGTATACGCAGCATGCTTCCCGTGCTGTGTATGATACAGTATATATACAGTGTGTATACGCAGCATGCTTCCCGTGCAGTGTATGATACAGTATATATACAGTGCGTATACGCAGCATGCTTCCCGTGCAGTGTATGATACAGTATATATACAGTGCTTATACGCAGCATGCTTCCCGTGCAGTGTATGATACAGTATATATACAGTGTATACGCAGCATGCTTCCCGTGCAGTGTATGATACAGTATATATACAGTGTGTATACGCAGCATGCTTCCTGTGCAGTGTATGGGATACAGTATATATACAGTGTATACGCAGCAGGCTTCCCGTGCAGTGTATGATACAGTATATATACAGTGTATACGCAGCATGCTTCCCGTGCAGTGTATGATACAGTATATATACAGTGTGTATACGCAGCATGCTTCCTGTGCAGTGTATGGGATACAGTATATATACAGTGTATACGCAGCAGGCTTCCCGTGCAGTGTATGATACAGTATATATACAGTGTATACGCAGCATGCTTCCTGTGCAGTGTATGATACAGTATATATACAGTGTATACGCAGCATGCTTCCCGTGCAGTGTATGATACAGTATATATACAGTGTGTATACGCAGCATGCTTCCCGTGCAGTGTATGATACAGTATATATACAGTGTATACGCAGCATGCTTCCCGTGCAGTATATGATACAGTATATATACAGCGTATACGCAGCATGCTTCCCGTGCAGTGTATGATACAGTATATATACAGTGTGTATACGCAGCATGCTTCCCGTGCAGTGTATGATACAGTATATATACAGTGTATACGCAGCATGCTTCCCGTGCAGTATATGATACAGTATATATACAGCGTATACGCAGCATGCTTCCCGTGCAGTGTATGATACAGTATATATACAGTGTATACGCAGCATGCTTCCTGTGCAGTGTATGATACAGTATATATACAGTGTATACGCAGCATGCTTCCCGTGCAGTGTATGATACAGTATATATACAGTGTATACGCAGCATGCTTCCTGTGCAGTGTATGATACAGTATATATACAGTGTATACGCAGCATGCTTCCTGTGCAGTGTATGATACAGTATATATACAGTGTATACGCAGCATGCTTCCCGTGCAGTATATGATACAGTATATATACAGCGTATACGCAGCATGCTTCCCGTGCAGTGTATGATACAGTATATATACAGTGTATACGCAGCATGCTTCCCTTGCAGTGTATGATACAGTATATATACAGTGTATACGCAGCATGCTTCCCGTGCAGTGTATGATACAGTATATATACAGTGCGTATACGCAGCATGCTTCCCGTGCAGTGTATGATACAGTATATATACCGTGTGTATATGCAGCATGCTTCCCGTGCAGTGTATGATACAGTATATATACAGTGTATACGCAGCATGCTTCCCGTGCAGTGTATGATACAGTATATATACAGTGCGTATACGCAGCATGCTTCCCGTGCAGTGTATGATACAGTATATATACAGTGCGTATACGCAGCATGCTTCCCGTGCAGTGTATGATACAGTATATATACAGTGCGTATACGCAGCATGCTTCCCGTGCAGTGTATGATACAGTATATATACAGTGCGTATACGCAGCATGCTTCCCGTGCAGTATATGATACAGTATATATACAGTGCGTATACGCAGCATGCTTCCCGTGCAGTGTATGATACAGTATATATACAGTGCGTATACGCAGCATGCTTCCCGTGCAGTGTATGATACAGTGTATATATACAGTGCTTATACGCAGCATGCTTCCCGTGCAGTGTATGATACAGTATATATACAGTGTATACGCAGCATGCTTCCCGTGCAGTGTATGATACAGTATATATACAGTGTATACGCAGCATGCTTCCCGTGCAGTGTATGATACAGTATATATACAGTGCGTATACGCAGCATGCTTCCCGTGCAGTGTATGATACAGTATATATACAGTGCGTATACGCAGCATGCTTCCCATGCAGTGTATGATACAGTATATATACAGTGTATACGCAGCATGCTTCCCGTGCAGTGTATGATACAGTATATATACAGTGTGTATACGCAGCATGCTTCCCGTGCTGTGTATGATACAGTATATATACAGTGTGTATACGCAGCATGCTTCCCGTGCAGTGTATGATACAGTATATATACAGTGCGTATACGCAGCATGCTTCCCGTGCAGTGTATGATACAGTATATATACAGTGCTTATACGCAGCATGCTTCCCGTGCAGTGTATGATACAGTATATATACAGTGTATACGCAGCATGCTTCCCGTGCAGTGTATGATACAGTATATATACAGTGTGTATACGCAGCATGCTTCCTGTGCAGTGTATGGGATACAGTATATATACAGTGTATACGCAGCAGGCTTCCCGTGCAGTGTATGATACAGTATATATACAGTGTATACGCAGCATGCTTCCCGTGCAGTGTATGATACAGTATATATACAGTGTGTATACGCAGCATGCTTCCTGTGCAGTGTATGGGATACAGTATATATACAGTGTATACGCAGCAGGCTTCCCGTGCAGTGTATGATACAGTATATATACAGTGTATACGCAGCATGCTTCCTGTGCAGTGTATGATACAGTATATATACAGTGTATACGCAGCATGCTTCCCGTGCAGTGTATGATACAGTATATATACAGTGTGTATACGCAGCATGCTTCCTGTGCAGTGTATGGGATACAGTATATATACAGTGTATACGCAGCAGGCTTCCCGTGCAGTGTATGATACAGTATATATACAGTGTATACGCAGCATGCTTCCCGTGCAGTGTATGATACAGTATATATACAGTGTGTATACGCAGCATGCTTCCTGTGCAGTGTATGGGATACAGTATATATACAGTGTATACGCAGAAGGCTTCCCGTGCAGTGTATGATACAGTATATATACAGTGTATACGCAGCATGCTTCCTGTGCAGTGTATGATACAGTATATATACAGTGTATACGCAGCATGCTTCCTGTGCAGTGTATGATACAGTATATATACAGTGTATACGCAGCATGCTTCCCGTGCAGTGTATGATACAGTATATATACAGTGTATACGCAGCATGCTTCCCGTGCAGTATATGATACAGTATATATACAGCGTATACGCAGCATGCTTCCCGTGCAGTGTATGATACAGTATATATACAGTGTGTATACGCAGCATGCTTCCCGTGCAGTGTATGATACAGTATATATACAGTGTATACGCAGCATGCTTCCCGTGCAGTATATGATACAGTATATATACAGCGTATACGCAGCATGCTTCCCGTGCAGTGTATGATACAGTATATATACAGTGTATACGCAGCATGCTTCCTGTGCAGTGTATGATACAGTATATATACAGTGTATACGCAGCATGCTTCCCGTGCAGTGTATGATACAGTATATATACAGTGTATACGCAGCATGCTTCCTGTGCAGTGTATGATACAGTATATATACAGTGTATACGCAGCATGCTTCCTGTGCAGTGTATGATACAGTATATATACAGTGTATACGCAGCATGCTTCCCGTGCAGTATATGATACAGTATATATACAGCGTATACGCAGCATGCTTCCCGTGCAGTGTATGATACAGTATATATACAGTGTATACGCAGCATGCTTCCTGTGCAGTGTATGATACAGTATATATACAGTGTATACGCAGCATGCTTCCTGTGCAGTGTATGATACAGTATATATACAGTGTATACGCAGCATGCTTCCCATGCAGTGTATGATACAGTATATATACAGTGTATACGCAGAATGCTTCCCATGCAGTGTATGATACAGTATATATACAGTGTATACGCAGCATGCTTCCCGTGCAGTGTATGATACAGTATATATACAGTGTGTATACGCAGCATGCTTCCCGTGCAGTGTATGATACAGTATATATACAGTGTATACGCAGCATGCTTCCTGTGCAGTGTATGATACAGTATATATACAGTGTGTATACGCAGCATGCTTCCCATGCAGTGTATGATACAGTATATATACAGTGTATACGCAGCATGCTTCCTGTGCAGTGTATGATACAGTATATATACAGTGTGTATACGCAGCATGCTTCCCGTGCAGTGTATGATACAGTATATATACAGTGTATACGCAGCATGCTTCCCGTGCAGTGTATGATACAGTATATATACAGTGTATACGCAGCATGCTTCCCATGCAGTGTATGATACAGTATATATATACAGTGCTTATACGCAACATGCTTCCCGTGCAGTGTATGATACAGTATATATATACAGTGCTTATACGCAGCATGCTTCCCGTGCAGTGTATGATACAGTATATATATATATATATATATATATATATATATATATATATATATATATATACAGTGCTTATACGCAGCAGGCTTCCCGTGCAGTGTATGATACAGTATATATACAGTGTATACGCAGCATGCTTCCCGTGCAGTGTATGATACAGTATATATACAGTGCGTATACGCAGCATGCTTCCCGTGCAGTGTATGATACAGTATATATACAGTGTATACGCAGCATGCTTCCCGTGCAGTGTATGATACAGTATATATACAGTGTATATGCAGCATGCTTCCCGTGCAGTGTATGATACAGTATATATACCGTGTGTATATGCAGCATGCTTCCCGTGCAGTGTATGATACAGTATATATACAGTGTGCATACGCAGCAGGCTTCCCGTGCAGTGTATGATACAGTATATATACAGTGTGTATACGCAGCATGCTTCCCGTGCAGTGTATGATACAGTATATATACAGCGTATACGCAGCATGCTTCCCGTGCAGTGTATGATACAGTATATATACAGTGTATACGCAGCATGCTTCCCGTGCAGTGTATGATACAGTATATATACAGTGTATACGCAGCATGCTTCCCGTGCAGTGTATGATACAGTATATATACAGTGTATACGCAGCATGCTTCCCGTGCAGTGTATGATACAGTATATATACAGTGTGTATACACAGCATGCTTCCCGTGCAGTGTATGATACAGTATATATACAGTGTATACGCAGCATGCTTCCCGTGCAGTGTATGATACAGTATATATACAGTGCGTATACGCAGCAGGCTTCCCGTGCAGTGTATGATACAGTGTATATATACAGTGTATACGCAGCATGCTTCCCGTGCAGTGTATGATACAGTATATATACAGTGCGTATACGCAGCATGCTTCCCGTGCAGTGTATGATACAGTATATATACAGTGTATACGCAGCAGGCTTCCCGTGCAGTGTATGATACAGTATATATACAGTGCGTATACGCAGCATGCTTCCCGTGCAGTGTATGATACAGTATATATACAGTGTATATGCAGCATGCTTCCCGTGCAGTGTATGATACAGTATATATACAGTGTATACGCAGCATGCTTCCTGTGCAGTGTATGATACAGTATATATACAGTGCGTATACGCAGCAGGCTTCCCGTGCAGTGTATCATACAGTATATATACCGTGTGTATATGCAGCATGCTTCCTGTGCAGTGTATGATACAGTATATATACAGTGTATACGCAGCATGCTTCCCGTGCAGTGTATGATACAGTATATATACAGTGTATACGCAGCATGCTTCCCGTGCAGTGTATGATACAGTATATATACAGTGTATATGCAGCATGCTTCCCGTGCAGTGTATGATACAGTATATATACAGTGTGTATACGCAGCATGCTTCCCGTGCAGTGTATGATACAGTATATATACAGTGTGTATACGCAGCATGCTTCCCGTGCAGTGTATGATACAGTATATATACAGTGTATACGCAGCATGCTTCCCGTGCAGTGTATGATACAGTATATATACAGTATGTATACGCAGCATGCTTCCCATGCAGTGTATGATACAGTATATATACCGTGTGTATACGCAGCATGCTTCCCGTGCAGTGTATGATACAGTATATATACAGTGTATACGCTGCATGCTTCCCTTGCAGTGTATGATACAGTATATATACAGTGTATACGCAGCATGCTTCCCTTGCAGTGTATGATACAGTATATATACAGTGTATACGCAGCATGCTTCCCTTGCAGTGTATGATACAGTATATATACAGTGCTTATACGCAGCATGCTTCCCGTGCAGTGTATGATACAGTATATATACAGTGTATACGCAGCATGCTTCCCGTGCAGTGTATGATACAGTATATATACAGTGTGTATATGCAGCATGCTTCCCGTGCAGTGTATGATACAGTATATATACAGTGTGTATACACAGCAGGCTTCCCGTGCAGTGTATGATACAGTATATATACAGTGTATACGCAGCAGGCTTCCCGTGCAGTGTATGATACAGTGTATATATACAGTGCTTATACGCAGCATGCTTCCCGTGCAGTGTATGATACAGTATATATACAGTGTATACGCAGCATGCTTCCCGTGCAGTGTATGATACAGTATATATACAGTGCGTATACGCAGCAGGCTTCCCGTGCAGTGTATGATACAGTATATATACAGTGTATACGCAGCATGCTTCCCGTGCAGTGTATGATACAGTATATATACCGTGTGTATATGCAGCATGCTTCCCGTGCAGTGTATGATACAGTATATATACAGTGTATACGCAGCATGCTTCCTGTGCAGTGTATGATACAGTATATATACAGTGCGTATACGCAGCAGGCTTCCCGTGCAGTGTATGATACAGTATATATACAGTGTATACGCAGCATGCTTCCCGTGCAGTGTATGATACAGTATATATACAGTGTATACGCAGCATGCTTCCCGTGCAGTGTATGATACAGTATATATACAGTGTATATGCAGCATGCTTCCCGTGCAGTGTATGATACAGTATATATACAGTGTATACGCAGCATGCTTCCCATGCAGTGTATGATACAGTATATATACAGTGTGTGTATACGCAGCATGCTTCCCGTGCAGTGTATGATACAGTATATATACAGTGTGTATACGCAGCATGCTTCCCGTGCAGTGTATGATACAGTGTATATATACAGTGTATACGCAGCATGCTTCCCTTGCAGTGTATGATACAGTATATATACAGTGTATACGCAGCAGGCTTCCCGTGCAGTGTATGATACAGTATATATACAGTGCGTATACGCAGCATGCTTCCCGTGCAGTGTATGATACAGTATATATACAGTGCTTATACGCAGCATGCTTCCCGTGCAGTATATGATACAGTATATATACAGTGCTTATACGCAGCATGCTTCCCGTGCAGTGTATGATACAGTATATATACAGTGTATACGCAGCATGCTTCCCGTGCAGTGTATGATACAGTGTATATATACAGTGCTTATACGCAGCATGCTTCCCGTGCAGTATATGATACAGTATATATACAGTGTATACGCAGCATGCTTCCCGTGCAGTGTATGATACAGTATATATACAGTGTGTATACGCAGCATGCTTCCCGTGCAGTGTATGATACAGTATATATACAGTGTATACGCAGCATGCTTCCCGTGCAGTGTATGATACAGTATATATACAGTGTATACGCAGCATGCTTCCCGTGCAGTGTATGATACAGTATATATACAGTGTATACGCAGCATGCTTCCCGTGCAGTGTATGATACAGTATATATACAGTATGTATACGCAGCATGCTTCCTGTGAAGTGTATGATACAGTATATACAGTGTATACGCAGCATGCTTCCCGTGCAGTGTATGATACAGTATATATACAGTGTATACGCAGCATGCTTCCCGTGCTCTGTATGATACAGTATATATACAGTGTATACGCAGCATGCTTCCCGTGCAGTGTATGGGATACAGTATATATACAGTGTGTATACGCAGCATGCTTCCCGTGCAGTGTATGATACAGTATATATACAGTGTATACGCAGCATGCTTCCTGTGCAGTGTATGATACAGTATATATACAGTGCTTATACGCAGCATGCTTCCCGTGCAGTGTATGATACAGTATATATACAGTGTGTATACGCAGCATGCTTCCCGTGCAGTGTATGATACAGTATATATACAGTGTATACGCAGCATGCTTCCTGTGAAGTGTATGATACAGTATATACAGTGTATACGCAGCATGCTTCCCGTGCAGTGTATGATACAGTATATATACAGTGCTTATACGCAGCATGCTTCCCGTGCAGTGTATGATACAGTATATATACAGTGTGTATACGCAGCATGCTTCCCGTGCAGTGTATGATACAGTATATATACAGTGTATACGCAGCATGCTTCCCGTGCAGTGTATGATACAGTATATATACAGTGCGTATACGCAGCAGGCTTCCCGTGCAGTGTATGATACAGTGTATATATACAGTGCTTATACGCAGCATGCTTCCCGTGCAGTATATGATACAGTATATATACAGTGTATACGCAGCATGCTTCCCGTGCAGTGTATGATACAGTATATATACAGTGTATACGCAGCATGCTTCCCGTGCAGTGTATGATACAGTATATATACAGTGTATACGCAGCATGCTTCCCGTGCAGTGTATGATACAGTATATATACAGTGTATACGCGGCATGCTTCCCGTGCAGTGTATGATACAGTATATATATACAGTGCTTATACGCAGCATGCTTCCCATGCAGTGTATGATACAGTATATATACAGTGTATATGCAGCATGCTTCCCGTGCAGTGTATGATACAGTATATATACAGTGTGTATATGCAGCATGCTTCCCGTGCAGTGTATGATACAGTATATATACAGTGTATACGCAGCATGCTTCCCGTGCAGTGTATGATACAGTATATATATACAGTGCTTATACGCAGCATGCTTCCTGTGCAGTGTATGATACAGTATATATACAGTGTGTATACACAGCATGCTTCCCATGCAGTGTATGATACAGTATATATACAGTATGTATACGCGGCATGCTTCCCATGCAGTGTATGATACAGTATATATACAGTGTATACGCAGCATGCTTCCTGTGCAGTGTATGATACAGTATATATACAGTGTGTATATGCAGCATGCTTCCCGTGCAGTGTATGATACAGTATATATACAGTGTATACGCAGCATGCTTCCCGTGCAGTGTATGATACAGTATATATACAGTGCGTATACGCAGCATGCTTCCCGTGCAGTGTATGATACAGTATATATACAGTGTATACGCAGCATGCTTCCCGTGCAGTGTATGATACAGTATATATACAGTGTATATGCAGCATGCTTCCCGTGCAGTGTATGATACAGTATATATACCGTGTGTATATGCAGCATGCTTCCCGTGCAGTGTATGATACAGTATATATACAGTGTGCATACGCAGCAGGCTTCCCGTGCAGTGTATGATACAGTATATATACAGTGTGTATACGCAGCATGCTTCCCGTGCAGTGTATGATACAGTATATATACAGCGTATACGCAGCATGCTTCCCGTGCAGTGTATGATACAGTATATATACAGTGTATACGCAGCATGCTTCCCGTGCAGTGTATGATACAGTATATATACAGTGTATACGCAGCATGCTTCCCGTGCAGTGTATGATACAGTATATATACAGTGTATACGCAGCATGCTTCCCGTGCAGTGTATGATACAGTATATATACAGTGTGTATACACAGCATGCTTCCCGTGCAGTGTATGATACAGTATATATACAGTGTATACGCAGCATGCTTCCCGTGCAGTGTATGATACAGTATATATACAGTGCGTATACGCAGCAGGCTTCCCGTGCAGTGTATGATACAGTGTATATATACAGTGTATACGCAGCATGCTTCCCGTGCAGTGTATGATACAGTATATATACAGTGCGTATACGCAGCATGCTTCCCGTGCAGTGTATGATACAGTATATATACAGTGTATACGCAGCAGGCTTCCCGTGCAGTGTATGATACAGTATATATACAGTGCGTATACGCAGCATGCTTCCCGTGCAGTGTATGATACAGTATATATACAGTGTATATGCAGCATGCTTCCCGTGCAGTGTATGATACAGTATATATACAGTGTATACGCAGCATGCTTCCTGTGCAGTGTATGATACAGTATATATACAGTGCGTATACGCAGCAGGCTTCCCGTGCAGTGTATCATACAGTATATATACCGTGTGTATATGCAGCATGCTTCCTGTGCAGTGTATGATACAGTATATATACAGTGTATACGCAGCATGCTTCCCGTGCAGTGTATGATACAGTATATATACAGTGTATACGCAGCATGCTTCCCGTGCAGTGTATGATACAGTATATATACAGTGTATATGCAGCATGCTTCCCGTGCAGTGTATGATACAGTATATATACAGTGTGTATACGCAGCATGCTTCCCGTGCAGTGTATGATACAGTATATATACAGTGTGTATACGCAGCATGCTTCCCGTGCAGTGTATGATACAGTATATATACAGTGTATACGCAGCATGCTTCCCGTGCAGTGTATGATACAGTATATATACAGTATGTATACGCAGCATGCTTCCCATGCAGTGTATGATACAGTATATATACCGTGTGTATACGCAGCATGCTTCCCGTGCAGTGTATGATACAGTATATATACAGTGTATACGCAGCATGCTTCCCTTGCAGTGTATGATACAGTATATATACAGTGTATACGCAGCATGCTTCCCTTGCAGTGTATGATACAGTATATATACAGTGTATACGCAGCATGCTTCCCTTGCAGTGTATGATACAGTATATATACAGTGTATACGCAGCATGCTTCCCTTGCAGTGTATGATACAGTATATATACAGTGCTTATACGCAGCATGCTTCCCGTGCAGTGTATGATACAGTATATATACAGTGTATACGCAGCATGCTTCCCGTGCAGTGTATGATACAGTATATATACAGTGTGTATATGCAGCATGCTTCCCGTGCAGTGTATGATACAGTATATATACAGTGTGTATACACAGCAGGCTTCCCGTGCAGTGTATGATACAGTATATATACAGTGTATACGCAGCAGGCTTCCCGTGCAGTGTATGATACAGTGTATATATACAGTGCTTATACGCAGCATGCTTCCCGTGCAGTGTATGATACAGTATATATACAGTGTATACGCAGCATGCTTCCCGTGCAGTGTATGATACAGTATATATACAGTGCGTATACGCAGCAGGCTTCCCGTGCAGTGTATGATACAGTATATATACAGTGTATACGCAGCATGCTTCCCGTGCAGTGTATGATACAGTATATATACCGTGTGTATATGCAGCATGCTTCCCGTGCAGTGTATGATACAGTATATATACAGTGTATACGCAGCATGCTTCCTGTGCAGTGTATGATACAGTATATATACAGTGCGTATACGCAGCAGGCTTCCCGTGCAGTGTATGATACAGTATATATACAGTGTATACGCAGCATGCTTCCCGTGCAGTGTATGATACAGTATATATACAGTGTATACGCAGCACGCTTCCCGTGCAGTGTATGATACAGTATATATACAGTGTATATGCAGCATGCTTCCCGTGCAGTGTATGATACAGTATATATACAGTGTATACGCAGCATGCTTCCCATGCAGTGTATGATACAGTATATATACAGTGTGTGTATACGCAGCATGCTTCCCGTGCAGTGTATGATACAGTATATATACAGTGTGTATACGCAGCATGCTTCCCGTGCAGTGTATGATACAGTGTATATATACAGTGTATACGCAGCATGCTTCCCTTGCAGTGTATGATACAGTATATATACAGTGTATACGCAGCAGGCTTCCCGTGCAGTGTATGATACAGTATATATACAGTGCGTATACGCAGCATGCTTCCCGTGCAGTGTATGATACAGTATATATACAGTGCTTATACGCAGCATGCTTCCCGTGCAGTATATGATACAGTATATATACAGTGCTTATACGCAGCATGCTTCCCGTGCAGTGTATGATACAGTATATATACAGTGTATACGCAGCATGCTTCCCGTGCAGTGTATGATACAGTGTATATATACAGTGCTTATACGCAGCATGCTTCCCGTGCAGTATATGATACAGTATATATACAGTGTATACGCAGCATGCTTCCCGTGCAGTGTATGATACAGTATATATACAGTGTGTATACGCAGCATGCTTCCCGTGCAGTGTATGATACAGTATATATACAGTGTATACGCAGCATGCTTCCCGTGCAGTGTATGATACAGTATATATACAGTGTATACGCAGCATGCTTCCCGTGCAGTGTATGATACAGTATATATACAGTGTATACGCAGCATGCTTCCCGTGCAGTGTATGATACAGTATATATACAGTATGTATACGCAGCATGCTTCCTGTGAAGTGTATGATACAGTATATACAGTGTATACGCAGCATGCTTCCCGTGCAGTGTATGATACAGTATATATACAGTGTATACGCAGCATGCTTCCCGTGCTCTGTATGATACAGTATATATACAGTGTATACGCAGCATGCTTCCCGTGCAGTGTATGGGATACAGTATATATACAGTGTGTATACGCAGCATGCTTCCCGTGCAGTGTATGATACAGTATATATACAGTGTATACGCAGCATGCTTCCTGTGCAGTGTATGATACAGTATATATACAGTGCTTATACGCAGCATGCTTCCCGTGCAGTGTATGATACAGTATATATACAGTGTGTATACGCAGCATGCTTCCCGTGCAGTGTATGATACAGTATATATACAGTGTATACGCAGCATGCTTCCTGTGAAGTGTATGATACAGTATATACAGTGTATACGCAGCATGCTTCCCGTGCAGTGTATGATACAGTATATATACAGTGCTTATACGCAGCATGCTTCCCGTGCAGTGTATGATACAGTATATATACAGTGTGTATACGCAGCATGCTTCCCGTGCAGTGTATGATACAGTATATATACAGTGTATACGCAGCATGCTTCCCGTGCAGTGTATGATACAGTATATATACAGTGCGTATACGCAGCAGGCTTCCCGTGCAGTGTATGATACAGTGTATATATACAGTGCTTATACGCAGCATGCTTCCCGTGCAGTATATGATACAGTATATATACAGTGTATACGCAGCATGCTTCCCGTGCAGTGTATGATACAGTATATATACAGTGTATACGCAGCATGCTTCCCGTGCAGTGTATGATACAGTATATATACAGTGTATACGCAGCATGCTTCCCGTGCAGTGTATGATACAGTATATATACAGTGTATACGCGGCATGCTTCCCGTGCAGTGTATGATACAGTATATATATACAGTGCTTATACGCAGCATGCTTCCCATGCAGTGTATGATACAGTATATATACAGTGTATATGCAGCATGCTTCCCGTGCAGTGTATGATACAGTATATATACAGTGTGTATATGCAGCATGCTTCCCGTGCAGTGTATGATACAGTATATATACAGTGTATACGCAGCATGCTTCCCGTGCAGTGTATGATACAGTATATATATACAGTGCTTATACGCAGCATGCTTCCTGTGCAGTTTATGATACAGTATATATACAGTGTGTATACACAGCATGCTTCCCATGCAGTGTATGATACAGTATATATACAGTATGTATACGCGGCATGCTTCCCATGCAGTGTATGATACAGTATATATACAGTGTATACGCAGCATGCTTCCTGTGCAGTGTATGATACAGTATATATACAGTGTGTATATGCAGCATGCTTCCCGTGCAGTGTATGATACAGTATATATACAGTGTATACGCAGCATGCTTCCCATGCAGTGTATGATACAGTATATATACAGTGTGTATACGCAGCATGCTTCCCGTGCAGTGTATGATACAGTATATATACAGTGTGTATACGCAGCATGCTTCCCGTGCAGTGTATGATACAGTATATATACAGTGCTTATACGCAGCATGCTTCCCGTGCAGTATATGATACCGTATATATACAGTACGTATACGCAGCAGGCTTTCTGTGCAGTATATGATACCGTATATATACAGTACGTATACGCTGCAAGCTTTCTGTGCAGTATATGATACAGTATATTTAGAGTGTGTATACGCAGCAGGCTTCCCATGCAGTATATGATACTGTGTGTGTGTGTGTGTGTGTGTGTGTGTGTGTGTGTGTATATATATATATATATATATATATATACAGTGTTCGACAAACCTATACATTTGCTCGCCCCGGGCGAGTGGTTTTAACCCCCGGGCGAGTAAATATTGGCCCAAGCAGCACACGTTTGGTACTAGGTGGCGAGTAGATTTTTTTGTGATTTGTCAACCACTGTTATATATATATATATATATACACAGTGTGTTTAGTCAGCATGCTTCCCGTGCAGTATATGATACAGTATATATACCGTGTATATGCAGCATGCTTCCCGTGCAGTGTATGATACAGTATATACACAGTGTGTTTAGTCAGCATGCTTCCCGTGCAGTATATGATACAGTATATATACCGTGTGTATATGCAGCAGGCTTCCTGTGCAGTATATGATACAGTATATATACAGTGTATACGCAGCATGCTTCCCGTGCAGTATATGATACAGTATATATACAGTGTGTATATGCAGCATGCTTCCCGTGCAGTGTATGATACAGTATATATACAGTGTATACGCAGCATGCTTCCCGTGCAGTATATGATACAGTATATATACCGTGTGTATATGCAGCATGCTTCCCGTGCAGTGTAAGATACAGTATATATACAGTGTATACGCAGCAGGCTTCCCATGCAGTGTATGGGATACAGTATATATACAGTGCGTATACGCGGCATGCTTCCCGTGCAGTGTATGATACAGTATATATACAGTGTATACGCAGCATGCTTCCCGTGCAGTATATGATACAGTATATATACCGTGTGTATATGCAGCATGCTTCCCGTGCAGTGTATGATACAGTATATATACAGTGTATACGCAGCATGCTTCCAGTGCAGTATATGATACAGTATATATACAGTGTATACGCAGCATGCTTCCAGTGCAGTATATGATACAGTATATATACCGTGTGTTTAGTCGGCATGCTTCCTGTGCAGTGAATGATACAGTATATTTAGTGCATGTACGCAGCATGCTTCCCGTGCAGTGTATGATACAGTATATATATACAGTGCTTATACGCAGCATGCTTCCCGTGCAGTGTATGATACAGTACTGATGCAGCGGCCGTTATTCGAACACTTCACGCGTCATGTACATCGGAATCCCGATTTGAAACCGCGGGATGAATTCCTGCCTCCCCGCACTAAGATGCGACCACGGCGAGTGCAGAAAAACAATTTTAGTGTTCTGGCTTTTAAAAACATGAAATTGACACAGTGGCACAGTAACAGAGTGACACAGTACCACAGTAGCACTGTAACAGAGTGACACAGTAGCACAGTAGCACTGTAACAGAGTGACACAGTAGCACTGTAACAGAGTGACACAGTAGCACTGTAACAGAGTGACACAGTAGCACTGTAACAGAGTGACACAGTAGCACTGTAACAGAGTGACACAGTAGCACAGTAACAGAGTGACACAGTAGCACAGTAACAGAGTGACACAGTAGCACAGTAACAGAGTGACACAGTAGCACAGTAGCACTGTAACAGAGTGACACAGTAGCACAGTAACAGAGTGACACAGTAGCACAGTAACAGAGTGACACAGTAGCACAGTAGCACTGTAACAGAGTGACACAGTAGCACAGTAACAGAGTGACACAGTAGCACAGTAACAGTGACACAGTAGCACTGTAACAGAGTGACACAGTAGCACAGTAACAGAATGACACAGTAGCACAGTAACAGAGTGACACAGTAGCACAGTAACAGAGTGACAGAGTAGCACAGTAACAGAATGACACAGTAGCACAGTAACAGAGTGACACAGTAGCACAGTAACAGAGTGACACAGTAGCACAGTAACAGAGTGACACAGTAGCACAGTAACAGTGACACAGTAGCACTGTAACAGAGTGACACAGTAGCACAGTAACAGAATGACACAGTAGCACAGTAACAGAGTGACACAGTAGCACAGTAACAGAGTGACAGAGTAGCACAGTACTGTACACATTAAAATTTATTGCAAACGAAGAAACAGAATCCATGAAATTCAAACAAAACATCCACGATAAGCGCGGGTGCCTGGGGCGATGGCCGCGTTAATGCTGCGTGGGGAACAGCAGAGAACTCAAAATCGGCGCCGTGATGTGTTCGAATAATGGCCGCTGCATCAGTATATATAGTGTATACATCCCTCACATGGAAATAAAACCTGTCTCGAATAATTAATTTTATATGAATGTGCTGTTATTCCTTTCTCTCTCTCTCTCTTTATCTCCCTATCTCTCTCTCTTTCTCTCTCCCTCGCTTTCTATCTCCTTCTCTCTTTCTCTCTCTTTCTCTCTCTTTCTCTCTCCCTCGCTTTCTCTCTCCCTCTGTCTTTCTCTCTCTCTCTCTCTTTATCTCCCTATCTCTCTCTTTCTCTCTCCCTCGCTTTCTATCTCCCTCTCTCTTTCTCTCCCTCTCTCTTTCTTTCTCCCTCGCTTTCTCTCTCCCTCTGTCTTTCTCTCTCTCTCTCTTTCTATCTCCTTCGCTTTCTCTCTCCCTCTCTCTTTCTCTCTCCCTAGCTTTCTCTCTCTTTCTCTCCCTCTGTCTTTCTCTCTCCCTCTGTCTTTCTCTCTCCCTCTGTCTTTCTCTCTCCCTCTGTCTTTCTCTCCCTCTGTCTTTCTCTCTCCCTCTGTCTTTCTCTCTCCCTCTGTCTTTCTCTCTCCCTCGCTTTCTCTCTCCCTCTCTCTCTTTCTCTCCCTCTCTCTCTTGCTCTCCCTCTCTCTCTTTCTCTCCCTCTCGCTTTCTCTCTCCCTCGCTTTCTCTCTCCCTCGCTTTCTCTCTCCCTCGCTTTCTCTCTCCCTCTGTCTTTCTCTCTCCCTCGCTTTCTCTCTCCCTCTCTCTCTTTCTCTCTTTCTCTCTCCCTCGCTTTCTCTCTCCCTGGCTTTCTCTCTCCCTCGCTTTCTCTCTCTTCCTTTTTCCCATACATGCGCTGGTTTCAGTCCTACCATGGAAAGGTCTCCAAACATTGCATGTGTGATTGTACAAGGCGGTGAGTTGGATGGAAAATAAACACTAGTGATGACAAGACTTGTGCCCTCTGCATCTGTTAGAGCCAGATTGGGGGGGGGGGGTGGAGTAGGAGGGGGGGATAGAGTGGGGATACGTGGGGGTAGTCTTGCTTATAGGAAGGCTGTCTCACTTATTGGAAGGCTGTCTCACTTATTGGAAGGGTAGTCTCACTCATTGGAAGGCTGTCTCTCTCATTGGGAGGGTGGTCTCACTTTTTGGAAGGCCATCTCTCTCATTGGAAGGGTGATCTCACTTATTGGAAGGCTGTCTCACTCATTGGAAAGCTGTCTCTCTCATTGGATGGGTAGTCTCTCTTATTGGGAGGGTGATCTCTCTCATTAGGAATGTGGTCTCTCTCATTGGATGGGTGGTCTCTCTCATTGGGAGGGTGGTCTCTCTCATTGGGAGGATGGTCTCTCTCATTGGGAGGATGGTCTCTCTCATTGGGAGGCTGGTCTCTCTCATTGGGAGGCTGGTCTCTCTCATTGGGAGGCTGGTCTCTCTCATTGGGAGGCTGGTCTCTCTCATTGGGAGGCTGGTCTCTCTCATTGGGAGGGTGGTCTCTCTCATTGGGAGGATGGTCTCTCTCATTGGGAGGCTGGTCTCTCATTGGGAGGCTGGTCTCTCTCATTGGGAGGCTGGTCTCTCTCATTGGGAGGGTGTTGTCTCTCATTGGGAGGGTGTTGTCTCTCATTGGGAGGGTGTTGTCTCTCATTGGGAGGGTGTTGTCTCTCATTGGGAGGGTGGTGTCTCTCATTGGGAGGTTGGTGTCTCTCATTGGGAGGGTGTTGTCTCTCATTGGGAGGGTGTTGTCTCTCATTGGGAGGGTGTTGTCTCTCATTGGGAGGGTGTTGTCTCTCATTGGGAGGTTGGTGTCTCTCATTGGGAGGTTGGTGTCTCTCATTGGGAGGTTGGTGTCTCTCATTGGGAGGTTGGTGTCTCTCATTGGGAGGTTGGTCTCTCTCATTGGGAGGGTGGTGTCTCTCATTGGGAGGGTGGTGTCTCTCATTGGGAGGGTGGTCTCTCTCATTGGGAGGGTGGTCTCTCTCATTGGGAGGGTGGTGTCTTTCATTGGGAGGGTGGTGTCTCTCATTGGGAGGGTGGTGTCTCTCATTGGGAGGGTGGTGTCTCTCATTGGGAGGGTGGTGTCTCTCATTGGGAGGGTGGTGTCTCTCATTGGGAGGGTGGTGTCTCTCATTGGGAGGGTGGTGTCTCTCATTGGGAGGGTGGTGTCTCTCATTGGGAGGGTGGTGTCTCTCATTGGGAGGGTGGTGTCTCTCATTGGGAGGGTGGTGTCTCTCATTGGGAGGGTGGTGTCTCTCATTGGGAGGGTGGTGTCTCTCATTGGGAGGGTGGTGTCTCTCATTGGGAGGGTGGTGTCTCTCATTGGGAGGGTGGTGTCTCTCATTGGGAGGGTGGTGTCTCTCATTGGGAGGGTGGTGTCTCTCATTGGGAGGGTGGTGTCTCATTGGGAGGGTGGTCTCTCATTGGGAGGGTGGTGTCTCTGATTGGGAGGGTGGTGTCTCTGATTGGGAGGTTGGTGTCTCATTGGGAGGGTGGTGTCTCTCATTGGGAGGGTGGTGTCTCTCATTGGGAGGGTGGTGTCTCTCATTGGGAGGGTGGTGTCTCTCATTGGGAGGGTGGTGTCTCTCATTGGGAGGGTGGTGTCTCTCATTGGGAGGGTGGTGTCTCTCATTGGGAGGGTGGTGTCTCTCATTGGGAGGGTGGTCTCTCTCATTGGGAGGGTGGTGTCTCTCATTGGGAGGGTGGTGTCTCTCATTGGGAGGGTGGTGTCTCTCATTGGGAGGGTGGTGTCTCTCATTGGGAGGGTGGTGTCTCTCATTGGGAGGGTGGTCTCTCTCATTGGGAGGGTGGTCTCTCTCATTGGGAGGGTGGTCTCTCTCATTGGGAGGGTGGTCTCTCTCATTGGGAGGGTGGTCTCTCTCATTGGGAGGGTGGTCTCTCTCATTGGGAGGGTGGTCTCTCTCATTGGGAGGGTGGTGTCTCTCATTGGGAGGTTGGTGTCTCTCATTGGGAGGGTGGTCTCTCTCATTGGGAGGGTGGTCTCTCTCATTGGGAGGGTGGTCTCTCTCATTGGGAGGGTGGTCTCTCATTGGGAGGGTGGTCTCTCATTGGATGGCAGGTTACCTGCGTGAACTCGTTGCACAGTGAAGGGGGTTTGGATTTCATTACCATATCAGTTTCTACTGACCCTGATCTGTATTTATTCTGTTCATTACCACTGCGGCCCATGTTTACTAAGCAGAGCTAATCCATAAGACAACTTCCAGGTTTAGGAAACACCTTACTATTTAAGTGACTAGAACATGTACATACTGTATATACAGTGTGCATACATAGCAGGCTTTCTGTGCAGTGTATGATACAGTATATATACAGTGTATATGCAGCAGGCTTCCCGTGCAGTGTATGATACAGTATATATACAGTGTATACGCAGCATGCTTCCCGTGCAGTGTATGATACAGTATATATACAGTGTGTATACATAGCAGGCTTCCTGTGCAGTGTATGGGATACAGTATATATACAGTGTATACGCGGTAGGCTTCCCGTGCAGTGTTTTAATACAGTAAATATACAGTGTGTGTGTGTGTGTATATATATGTGTGTGTGTGTGTGTGTGTGTGTATCTATATCTATCCCCCTCACCCTTCTTTTTTTGCTTTCCCCCTCTCTTCTCCCCCATCTCACGCTCAATCTCTCTCTCTCCCTCTCCCTCTCCCTCTCCCTCTTTCTCTCTCTCTCCCCTCTTTCTCTCTCTCTCCCCTCTTTCTCTCTCTCTCCCCTCTTTCTCTCTCTCTCCCCTCTTTCTCTCTCTCTCTCCCCTCTTTCTCTCTCTCTCTCCCCTCTTTCTCTCTCTCCCCTCTTTCTCTCTCTCTCTCCCCCCCTCTTTGTTTCCTCCTCTCCCTCACTCTCCTCCCCTCCCCCTTCTCTGTCTCCCTCTCTCTATACACAGTGATACCCAGGGAAGCATGTTTCATCCTTTGTGCAAAGAGATACTCAACATCCCTATACAGGGTTGTACACCAAGTCATGTGTACACAGGGTCACTCTGCAGGAAAGCTAGCCCCGTGGTTACCATGGTTACCATCTGGGCCTAAGATCTCCTTTCATCCTGGTGCAACCAGAGAGCAGTGATAAATATTTCACAGGCCAGTGTCATGTTATTTGGTGTCAGGCAGAGTGAAGCTAATAACCCTTTCCTAACTCCCACAGGAGTATAACTGAGAAGGGGTTCAAACATTGGGCTTACTCAGCTGTGTAAGGGGTCAGTCTCTCCTAGGGGCAAAGTGTACTAATGGCAGTGACAGGGTTAAGGAGTCAGTCCCTCCTATCAGCAAAGTGTACTAATGGCAGTGACAGGGTTAAGGGGTCAGTCCCTCCTTGGGGCAATGTGTACTAATGGCAGTGACAGGGTTAAGGGGTCAGTCCCTCCTAGGGGTAAAGTGTACTAATGGCAGTGACAGGGTTAAGGGGTCACATCTGGGTGACTGACGCCTTGTTACCCAAATCTGCCCCCATAAGTATGATCAAATCCTTATTAAAGTTATTATGGAAACACGGGGCGCTGAGACTTGGGAGGGGGCTGATTTCCTCGCGCTGCTCCCTTGTGTCTGACGTCTGTGTGTCCAACAAGAGTTGGCACAGGCAAAGCCCCCTCTCTCCCCCTCCCCTTATATGTATTATCTCTCTGATAAGGATGGGGGAAAGGGATAAGGAGAAAGGAAACACTTGATTGACAAACACCCCCGCCATTGAGAAACTGCCGAAGAAATTCAATTTAATTTCCAGACGAGCAAAAGCAGCCTGATCTTTTCTATTAGGATGGTTAGATTAGTGGTGGCACTGTGCGCTGGGGCTGCCCAAGTGTGCCCTCTCTGCATATGCGAGTGATGCCCATGTCCCTTTTGCTTGACCTGCAGACACGATGACCTGAAGGAGATGCTGGACAGTAATAAGGACTCGCTGAAGCTGGAGGCCATGAAGAGGATCGTAGCGGTAATTCATGGTTCCTTCTCTTCTTCGCTGCCCAAAGGGGACAACCCGGGGGGGAGGGCACCGAGCCAATACCAGGCCCAACATCCAGGTCCACCACCTCCGCCTGACTAGGCTCGCAAGTACTGAGGGCCCCGCTAACATCAACATTTCAGGGCCCAGGTCTGCACTCTGTCCACAAGCGTGGAGATACACGCGGTCGGCGGCCCTGCTTTTGATTTGCTGAGTCACATACTTTTTAGGGTTACCAGGTGGCTTCTCCAAAAATACTGGACACAATGGGGAAAGGTGCGATGCGCTCGAGACACACACCTCTCTCCAATCCATGCTGTTTCCTCCTCTCCCTGGACCCACCTCCAGGCTCCTGACACCTGCTACTGATTGGTGGCATTACCCAGCCGCAGTTCAATACTGGACACCTGGCAACCCTACATACTGTCCACCATGAAGGTCCCCCCGGGTGGGGTGGCTTTGCGTATGTTGACCTCTCCCGACCTCTCTCCTCCCGCCCCCAGATGATCGCTCGAGGGAAGAACACGTCGGACCTCTTCCCGGCTGTGGTGAAAAACGTTGCGTGCAAGAACATCGAGGTGAGGCGCAGAGAGGGGAATGCCCCGCGAAGTCGGGTTGTGGGGTCTCGCAAAAAGGTTCAAATGGGTCTTGCCCACACGGAGCAATCTCTCCGGCCAAAATTTAACCTGTGACGGGATTGGGGGTACTTAGGACCGCTGCTTTTTATTTCTACACGTACAGCTGCAGATATCGTTTCTCTTCCTCTCCCAGAGAACCTGCTCCTACCCTCTCTATGCTCTGGAACTTGCGCCTACCCTCTCTGTGCTCTGGAACCTGCTCCTACCCTCTATGTGCTCTGGAATATGTTTCTGCTCACTCTGTGCTCTGGAACTTGCTCCTACCCTCTCTGTGCTCTGGAACCTGCTCCTACCCTCTATGTGCTCTTGAATATGTTCCTGCTCACTCTGTGCTCTGGAACATGCTCCTACCCTCTCTGTGCTCTGGAACTTGCTCCTACCCTCTATGTGCTCTGGAATATGTTCCTGCTCACTCTGTGCTCTGGAACTTGCTCCTACCCTCTCTGTGCTCTGGAATATGTTCCTGCTACCTCTGTGCTCTGGAACTTGCTCCTACCCTCTCTGTGCTCTGGAACCTGTTCCTACCCTCTCTGTGCTCTGGAACTTGCTCCTACCCTCTCTATGCTCTGGAACCTGCTCCTACCCTCTATGTGCTCTGGAATATGTTCCTGCTCACTATGTGCTCTGGAACATGCTCCTACCTGCTCTGTGCTCTTGAACCGCCCCCACCCCTCCCACATACCTTGTGTTGTCTTTTACTGTAGAACCTGCTCCTTTATATGGGTTCCCTGTAACCTACCTATACCCTCTCACTCTCTGCTCTAGATTACTTACTTCTCTCTCTGTGCCATGTTCCTCTACCTGTGCTGTAGACCCTGCTCCCTCCTATCCCCCTCCCGTCCCTTCTATCCCCCTACCCTCCCTTCTCTCTCCCTCCCCGCCCTTCTCTATCCCCTCTCCCCCTTCCCCTCCCTTCTCTCTCCCCTCTCTTCTCCCCTTTCCCTTCCTTCTACCCTCCCATCTCTCTCCCTTGTCCCCTCCCTTCTCTCTTCCCCCTCTCTGTCTCCGTGTTCTGGCTTCTACCTTCTCTCATCTCTGTTTTGTAGAACCTGCCCCTTCTCTTGATTTAGAACCTGCATATGTGCTCCGGTGGTGCTCTTGAACTCGTCCTTTTCGTCTCATGTTCTAGATCAGTGATGCTCAAACTTGGTCCTCCAGGGCCACCAACAGGCCAGGTATTAAGGATAACCCTACTTCAGAACAGGGGGCTCAATCACAATGACAGAGCCACTAATTGAGCCACGTGTGTTGAAGCCGGGATATCCTTAATTTCTTGCCTGTTGATGGCCGTTGAGAACCGAGTTTGTGCACCACTGCTCTAGAACCTTGTTCTTCTCCCTCTCCAGGTGAAGAAGCTGGTTTACGTGTATTTGGTCCGATACGCAGAGGAGCAGCAGGACCTAGCGCTGCTCTCCATCTCCACCTTCCAGCGAGGGTTAAAGGTCAGAGGTCACCACTTCCTGCACATTTCCATTTTAGATCAGCTTTTAAGATGGAGTATTATTATCCTCCCCCCTGTGCCCGGGACGAGCGTGTCAGGGGGGGACAGTGCGGTGAACACACACGGGAGGGGGGAAGACGTTCAGGACCAGAAACACAGAGGTCCGTTATTGACTTAACGAGGAGTTAACCAAAGCTCACTAATGTCTCATGTAACAATGCATACCCACCAAGGTACTCCCATTAGTACACGAGGGACTGACTCCTTAACCCTGTCACTGCCATTAGTACACTTTGCCCCTAGGAGGGACTGACCCCTTAACCCTGTCACTGCCAATAGTACACTTTGCCCCTAGGAGGGACTGACCCCATAACCCTGTCACTGCCAATAGTACACTTTGCCCCTAGGAGGGACTGACCCCTTAACCCTGTCACTGCCATTATTACACTTTGCCCCTAGGAGAGACTGACCCCTTAACCCTGTCACCGCCATTAGTACACTTTGACCCTAGGAGAGACTGACCCCTTAACCCTGTCACTGCCATTAGTACACTTTGCCCCTAGGAGGGACTGACCACTTACCCCTGTCACTGCCATTAGTACACTTTGCCCCTAGGAGAGACTGACCCCTTAACCCTGTCACCGCCATTAGTACACTTTGCCCCTAGGAGGGACTGATCCTCAGTATCGCTATATAATGCCGCAGGTTAGGATAACGACTCTCCCTTTGTGCCCAGGACCCTAATCAGCTGATCCGTGCCAGCGCCCTGCGTGTTCTCTCCAGCATCCGTGTGCCCATCATTGTGCCAATCATGATGCTCGCGATTAAGGAGGCGGCTTCAGATATGTCCCCCTACGTGCGCAAGACGGCGGCACACGCTATACCCAAGCTGTACAGGTAACACGCCCTGCACATGCTATACCCAAGCTGTACAGGTAACACGCCCTGCACACGCTATATCCAAGCTGTACAGGTAACACCCTGCACACGCTATACTCAAGCTGTACAGGTAACACGCCCTGCACACACTATACTCAAGCTGTACAGGTAACACGCCCTGCACATGCTATACCCAAGCTGTACAGGTAACACGCCCTGCACACGCTATATCCAAGCTGTATAGGTAACACCCTGCACACGCTATACTCAAGCTGTACAGGTAACACGCCCTGCACACACTATACTCAAGCTGTACAGGTAACACGACCTGCACATGCTATACTCAAGCTGTACAGGTAACACGACCTGCACACGCTATACTCAAGCTGTACAGGTAACACGACCTGCACACGTTATACTCAAGCTGTACAGGTAACACGCCCTGCACATGCTATACCCAAGCTGTACAGGTAACACGACCTGCACACGCTATACTCAAGCTGTACAGGTAACACGACCTGCACACGCTATACTCAAGTTGTACAGGTAACACGCCCTGCACATGCTATACCCAAGCTGTACAGGTAACACGCCCTGCACATGCTATACCCACGCTGTACAGGTAACACGCCCTCTTCTCTCTGTCCCCCTCCTCCCTCTAACCCCCTTACCTCTCTCTTTCCCTCCCTTCCTCTCTCCCTCCTCTCTCTCCCCCTTACCTCTTTCCCCTTACCTCTCTCTCCCCCCCCCCTTCCTCTCTTCCTCCTCCCTCTCTCCCCCCTCCTCAGTTTGGACTCAGACCAGAAGGATCAGCTAATCGAAGTAATCGAGAAGCTTCTGGCCGATAAAACCACGGTGAGATGAACGCACCGCGGCGGCTTTCTGAGGGATTCCTTCCTCATCCAAACGTGTGTTTCCTATAGCGGTGAAACCGCAGAAAGCCGCAATCAGTCGGGAGGCGAGATCCCGAAAAATACATTATAAATATTCCGTCCCAGACACACGGGATTACTAAGGGGCCTATTCACTAAACCGTGATAAAATCAGTGCATTGCCAAATGGCACGCTGGATGCACGGAAATGGCGGTGCTGGGTGTACAGAAATGGCGGTGCTGGGTGCACAGAAATGGCGGTGCTGGGTGTACAGAAATGGCGGTGCTGGGTGTACAGAAATGGCGGTGCTGGGTGTACAGAAATGGCGGTGCTGGGTGCACAGAAATGGCGGTGCTGGGTGTAGAGATGTTATTGGGATGTTCAAGAAAATAATGTTTCTGAGTGGCCAAAAAATAAAGAGACTGCGTCAGAATCCCGCGCCGAGTTCAACATTACCATAAAAAGTCCGTTAATGGCGTTAGCGCAGAATTAAGTAATTTTGTATCAGACCAAAAATGTATCCGACGCAGCGCGGACGTGTCATTACATAGTTGACACAATGTGTTACTGTCACAGTATGGCGATTATAAAATAATATTACATTAATCATTTATATTTACTAGCACTCGTTATAAATAAAATACACAGACTTCTGTTCTGATATAATTACCGTCTTCCGCTCGACGCGGCGGGTTCAAACGACGATCTGCGCGTCACATAACGACCGGCACACCGCGCACATTTTGTGCTACTTTTTTAGGGCTGAAAGGTTGATAAACAAATAAATGTAAAATAAAATGTTAGTACCTACGCCCCGGGGCGAGGGGAAGGGCAGCTGAGAACGTGTTCTTAAAAACATGAATCTATATGTAAATAGTGAAAGAAATATTAAGTGAAGTATTCGCGTTATTCAATAAGCGCTCAGAGGGGGGCATCGTGGGGGGTAACGGTGGAGGGGGGGCATCGCAGGGAGTAAAGGGGGCATCTCAGGGAATAACGGGGGGGCAACGCGGGGAGTAACGGGGGCATCGGGGGGAGTACCGCGAGGGCATCGCAGGGAGTAATGGGGGGCATCGTGGGGAGTAACGGGGGAGCATAGCAGGGAGTAACCGGGGAGCATAGCGGGAAGTAACCGGGGAGCATAGCGGGGAGTAACGGGGGGGTATCATGGGAAGTAATGGGGGGAATCGCGGGGAGTAACGGGGCGCATTGCAGGGAGTAACGGGGCTCATTGCGGGGAGTAACGGGGAGGACATCGTGGGGAGTAACGGGGGAGAGCATCGCAGGGAGTAACGGGGGGAGCATCGCGGGGAGTAAGGGTGGGGTATCACGGAGGAGGATCGCAGGGCATTTTTATCCGCCTGCCTAGCTGCGGGTAATGACGCGTGGAAGTTGCCTGGGTCAGCGGTTTCCTAAAGGATCCCCCCTGCAGGTTATTATTGATAAGATTTCTTCCCTGTACTGTAAAAATGGCGGCCGTGTGACCCCTGCCTCCCCCGGCTGTCTCCTCTCCCCTGTAGCTAGTCGCGGGCAGCGTGGTGATGGCGTTCGAAGAGGTTTGCCCTGAGCGCATCGATCTGATCCATAAGAATTACCGCAAGCTGTGTAACCTGCTGATAGACGTGGAGGAATGGGGACAGGTCGTCATCATCAACATGCTGACACGCTACGCGCGCACGCAGTTCCTCAACCCCAACCACAACGTGAGTGTCACGCACGCCCAGCCCGTCATATATACGCTCTCCTCTCTCTGCGCTCTCCTCTCTCTGCGCACGCTCTCTTCTCTCTCTGCGCACGCTCTCTCTCCTCTGTGTGCTCTCCTCTCTCTTTGCACGTTCTCTCCTCTCTTTGCACGCTCTTTCCTCTCTCTGTATTCTCCCCTCTCTGCGCACGCTCTCTCTCCTCTCTGTGTGCTCTCCTCTCTCTGCGCACGCTCTCTCCTCTCTGTACGTTCTCCTCTCTGTGCGCTCTCCTCTCTGCTCATGCTCTATCCTCTCTCTCCTCTCTCTTCGCATGCTCTTTCCTCTCTCTGCGCTCTCCTCTCTCTGCGCACGCTCTCTCCTCTCTCTGCACTCTTCTCTCTCTTCGCACGTTCTCTCTCCTCTCTCTGCGCTCTCCTCTCTGCGCACGCTCTCTCCTCTCTCTGCGCACGCTCTCTCTCCTCTCTCTGCGCTCTCCTCTCTCTGCGCACGCTCTCTCCTCTCTCTGCGCACGCTCTCCTCTCTCTGCACTCTCCTCTCTCTGCGCACGCTCTTTCCTCTCTCTGCACACGCTCTCTCTCCTCTCTGTGCACTCTCCTCTCTCTGTTCATACTCTCTCCTCTCTCTGCGCACGCTCTCTCCTCTCTCTGTGCACTCTCCTCTCTGCGCATGCTCTCTCCTCTCTCTCTCATGCGATCTCTCAGCCCCGTTCTCTCTCCTCTCTCTGCGCACGCTCTCTCCTCTCTTTGCGCAAACTCTCTCCTCTCTCTATGCGCTCTCCTCTCTCTGCGCATGCTCTCTCCTCTCTCTCTCATGCGATCTCTCAGCCCCCTGTTCTCTCTCCTCCATCAGGAATCCCTCTTGGAGGAGAACCCCGAGAAGGCTTTTTATGGCTCAGACGATGATGATGATGACGACGGTGGCAAAGAGGACAAGTCCGAGCCATCCTCCCAGGTGAAGCGGAAGCCATACATCATGGATCCCGATCACCGTCTCCTTCTCCGCAACACCAAACCGCTCCTGCAGAGCCGAAATGCTGCCGTAAGGGAGTGGGGAGATCGGGGGGGGGGACCCACCTGTAACCCTCCCCAAGTATAACCAGGACGGGTCACACCGCAGGGTGTGGGGACATCGGGGTGACACCCGCCTGTAATCCTCCCAAGTATAACCAGGACGGGTCACCCCGCAGGGTGTGGGGGACATCGGGGTGACACCCGCCTGTAACCCTCCCCAAGTATAACCAGGACGGATCACCCCCGCAGGGTGTGGGGACATTGGGGTGACACCCACATGTAACCCTCCCCAAGTATAATCAGGACGGGTCACCCCACAGGGTGAGAAGACATCGGGGTGACACCCACCTGTAACCCTCCCAAGTATAACCAGGACGGGTCACACCGCAGGGTGTGGGGACATCGGGGTGACACCCACCTGTAACCCTCCCAAGTATAACCAGGACGGGTCACCCCACAGTGTGTTGGGACATCGGGGTGACACACTTCAGTGACCCTCCAGGGCGGGTGGCCCCACAGAGTTTGGGGACCCCAGGGTGACACCCCCTCCTGTCTCCCACAGGTGGTCATGGCTGTGGCACAACTTTATTTCCACCTTGCTCCGAAAGCCGAGGTCGGGGTGATCGCGAAGGCGCTGGTGAGATTACTGCGCAGCCACAGGTGGGGATCGCTTTATCTGTATGCTATGCTATATAATCTGGGCGGGGGGAGTGGGTGCGATATATAATCGGGGGGGGGGGGGGGTAGGTTGATGTGATATATAATTGGGGGGGAAGTGGATGCGATATATAATCGGGAGGGGGGTAGGTTGATGTGATATATAATCGGGGGGGTAGGTTGATGTGATATATAATCGGGGGTAGGTTGATGTGATATATAATCGGGGGTAGGTTGATGTGATATATAATCGGGGGGGGGGGTAGGTTGATGTGATATATAATCGGGGGGTAGGTTGATGTGATATATAATCGGGGGTAGGTTGATGTGATATATAATCGGGGGGGTAGGTTGATGTGATATATAATCGGGGGGTAGGTTGATGTGATATATAATCGGGGGTAGGTTGATGTGATATATAATCGGGGGGTAGGTTGATGTGATATATAATCGGGGGTAGGTTGATGTGATATATAATCGGGAGGGGGTAGGTTGATGTGATATATAATTGGGGGGGGTAAGTTGATGTGATATATAATCGGGGGTAGGTTGATGTGATATATAATCGGGGGTGTTAGGTTGATGTGATATATAATCGGGGGGGTAGGTTGATGTGATATATAATTGGGAGAGGTAGGTTGATGTGATATATAATTGGGGGGGGAAGTGGATGCGATATATAATTGGGAGAGGTAGGTTGATGTGATATATAATCGGGGGGTAGGTTGATGTGATATATAATCGGGGGGTAGGTTGATGTGATATATAATCGGGGGTAGGTTGATGTGATATATAATCGGGGGGGGGTAGGTTGATGTGATATATAATCGGGGGGTAGGTTGATGTGATATATAATCGGGGGGTAGGTTGATGTGATATATAATCGGGGGTAGGTTGATGTGATATATAATCGGGAGGGGGTAGGTTGATGTGATATATAATTGGGGGGGGTAAGTTGATGTGATATATAATCGGGGGTAGGTTGATGTGATATATAATTGGGGGGGGTAGGTTGATGTGATATATAATTGAGGGGGTAGGTTGATGTGATATATAATTGGGGGGGGGGGTAGGTTGATGTGATATATAATTGGGGGGGGTAGGTTGATGTGATATATAATCGGGAGGGGGGTAGGTTGATGTGATATATAATCGGGAGGGGGGTGGGTTGATGTGATATATAATCGGGAGGGGGGTGGCTTGATGTGATATATAATCGGGAGGGGGGTAGGTTGATGTGATATATAATTGGGGGGAGGGGGTGGGTTGATGTGATATATAATTGGGAGGGGGGTAGGTTGATGTGATATATAATTGGGGGGAGGGGGGTAGGTTGATGTGATATATAATCGGGAGGGGGGTAGGTTGATGTGATATATAATTGGGGGGAGGGGGTGGGTTGATGTGATATATAATCGGGAGGGGGTAGGTTGATGTGATATATAATCGGGGGGGGTAGGTTGATGTGATATATAATCGGGGGTAGGTTGATGTGATATATAATCGGGGGGTAGGTTGATGTGATATATAATCAGGGGGGGTAGATTGATGTGATATATAATCGGGGGGTAGGTTGATGTGATATATATTGGGAGGGGGGGAAGTTGATGTGATATATAATCGGAGGGGGGGAAGTTGATGTGATATATAATCGGGGGGGAAGTTGATGTGATATATAATCGGGAGGGGGGGAAGTTGATGTGATATATAATCGGGGGGGTAGGTTGATGTGATATATAATCAGGGGGGGTAGATTGATGTGATATATAATCGGGGGGTAGGTTGATGTGATATATAATTGGAGGGGGGGAAGTTGATGTGATATATAATCGGGAGGGGGGGGAAGTTGATGTGATATATAATCGGGGGGGAAGTTGATGTGATATATAATCGGGAGGGGGGGGGAAGTTGATGTGATATATAATCGGGGGGGTAGGTTGATGTGATATATAATCGGGGGGGGTAGGTTGATGTGATATATAATTGGGGGGGTAGGTTGATGTGATATATAATCGGGAGGGGAGGAAGTTGATGTGATATATATTTGGGGGGGGTAGGTTGATGTGATATATAATTGGGGGGGGTAGGTTGATGTGATATATAATTGGGGGGGGGTAGGTTGATGTGATATATAATCGGGAGGGGGGGGTAGGTTGATGTGATATATAATTGGGGGGGGGAGTTGATGTGATATATAATTGGGGGGGGGGGTAGGTTGATGTGATATATAATCGTGGCTATCTTTATAAGGTCTCCTTGGCCGCAGAGGATGGGCTTGTAAGTGTATTGAATCAGTTGCCTTTTATATAACTCTCTCATCCTTCTCTCTCCCCCCCTCTCCTTCCCTCTCCTCCCTCCCCCTCACCTTCCTTCTCTCCTTTTCTCTCCCCCTCTCCTCTCCCCCCACTCTCCTTCTCTCCCCAATCTCCTTCGTTTCCCCCTATCTTTCCCCCTTCCCTTCTCTTCTTCCTTCTCCCCCTCTCCTTCCGTCTCCCCTCTCCTTTCCTTCCTCTCCCCCTCTCCTTTCCTTCCCTCTTCCCCATCCTTTCCTTCCCCCTCTCCTTCCCTTCCCCCCCTCTCCTTTCCTCTCTCCATCACCTTCTCTCCCCCCTCTCCCATTCACTTCCCCTCTCCCTTTCCCTCCGCCTCTCCTCCCTTCCCTGCTCCCCTCTCCTTCTTTCCCTCTCCACACTTCCCCCTCCTTTCCTCCCCACCTTCTCCTCTCCCCCCCTTCCGTCTCCCTCCTATCAGCGAGGTGCAATTCGTGGTACTTCAGAACGTGGCCACGATGTCCATCAAGAGAAGGGTAAGATTCCTCCCACTGCCAAGGCCACGGATCTCATATCCCCCCCCCTCCCCTCTCAGCTGCACGTATTAACACTTTATATATGTGACAGCTTCTCTCATATCCCCTCTCCCTTCTCTTTTCATGTTGGGGTTCTTCAGTCTTTGGGGTACGTTTTTATGAAACGCTCTCGGGATCGGGTCGCCATTATCTTCTGTATCTGTTTGCGCTTGTTTGTCCTTATTTGGTATTGGCCATTCCTTTTGTCATTTATTTTAGCGGTTCCCAAACTTATTACACTGCTCCCCCTGCTAGAAAATCTTTGTTCCCTGAACCCCTAATTAATCAATCTTATCGCCGACTCGTCAGACTGTCGCTCACAACGGTGACCGATCCCAGGCAGTATGGTGTCCTGAGCTCGTGGGGAACACACACTTAATAATCCCTCAAACTGCCCCTCAGTGTGTGCAGGCAGAAATGGGGGCATCGCTGTCAGTCACTGCTGGGGCTTCCAAAGTCACGCCCCACAATGCCTTGCTGCTGTAGATGCAAAGCATTGTGGGAAGCTTGTGCTGTGAGTGACAGCTATACCACCCACGCTAAGGTGCAGTTTGGGGCCTTCCGAAGTGCGCAGACCCCACACTGGCTCAGGACCCCCTATTCTGCCTGGGAGCCCCCATTGCAGATCGGAGACCCCTGACCCCCAGCTGGGAATCACTGGAATATGTTGACCCTTTATAAAAACGATGAACCCATTTGAACTCTCCCTTACTCGCTGATTATCAAACCACCGTCCCGATGTTTCCCCTCTCAGGGAATGTTTGAGCCGTACCTGAAAAGCTTCTACATCCGATCCACGGACCCCACCCAGATCAAAATACTCAAGGTGATTCTGCGTATTTGTGTTTCATAGTCCTGCTTATATGGAGCAACCCATTGTGCAAAGATAATACAAATCATCTATCACCTGATACTGAAGGACTCACTGCAACTGGATAACACGGATACTTATTATATGTTACAATATTACGTTGGGCAAAGAGGTCCCAAAGATCAGACGTTCTAATCAGTTGGGAGTCGCAGAGACAGAAGGAGTATCCCTCCTAGGGGCAAAGTGTACTAATGGCAGTGACAGGGTTAAGGGGTCAGTCCCTCCTAGGGGCAAAGTGTACTAATGGCAGTGATAGGGTTAAGGGGTCAGTCCCTCCTAGGCGCAAAGTGTACTAATGGCAGTGACAGGGTTAAGGGGTCAGTCCCTCCTATGATTTTATTTGTGAACCGCACGTGTTATTCCCCCGAGTGCTACCGCAAAGCCATGTAATATACATTATGAAGATGCAGGTCCCTCTCGTACTGAACGGGGTCATCTTGGGATAGGGAGGTGGGTGGATATTATAGGATTTGTAGAGCTCAATTTAACAGAATTTAGAGAGAGAAACCAATGTGACTATAGTCCCAAGTGCCCTATATCCCCCTGTAAACCCCCTTCCAACATGTGGGAGCACACCTGAGATGCCTAACATACCTGAGATACCTAACACACCTGAGATACCTAACACACCTGAGATACCTAACACACCTGAGATACCATGAGGTAGTATATTCCTTAACACTGCGTTCCTGTGCTTTGAAGATACCCGTTAGCACCTAATGAGATGTTTATTTAAGTAAATACCTTGTTAAGTCAATAACGGATCTTTGTGGATTTGCGCCTAAATCCAACTCCCTTTCTTTCCGTCCTCTAGCTGGAAGTCCTGACAAATCTCGCTAACGAGACGAACATTTCCACCATCCTACGGGAATTCCAGGTAACTCCGGGGCGGGGATATTCCCACTAACTCTGGGGCGGATATTCCAGGTAACTCAGGGGGGTGGAATATTCCAGGTAACCATGGGGCGGGATATTCCAGGTAACTCTGGGGCAGGATATTCCAGGTAACTCTGGGGTGGGATATTCCAGGTAACTCTGGGGCGGGATATTCCAGGTAACTCTGGGGCGGATATTCCCAGTAACTCTGGGGCGGATATTCCAGGTAACTCAGGGGGGTGGAATATTCCAGGTAACTCTGGGGCGGGGATATTCCAGGTAACTATGGGGCGGGATATTCCAGGTAACTGGGGCGGGATATTCCAGGTAACTCTGGGGCGGGGATATTTCAGGTAACTCTGGGGCGGGGATATTCCAGGTAACTCTGGGGTGGGGATATTCCAGGTAACTCTGGGGCGGATATTCTAGGTAACTCAGGGGGGTGGAATATTCCAGGTAACTCTGGGGCGGGGATATTCCAGGTAACTCTGGGGCGGGGATATTCCAGGTAACTATGGGGCGGGATATTCCAGGTAACTCTGGGGTGGGATATTCCAGGTAACTCTGGGGCGGGATATTCCAGGTAACTCTGGGGCGGGGATATTCCAGGTAACTCTGGGGCGGGATATTCCAGGTAACTCTGGGGCGGGGATATTCCAGGTAACTCTGGGGCGGGGATATTCCAGGTAACTCTGGGGCAGATATTACAGGTAACTCCGGGGCAGGATATTACAGGTAACTCCGGGGCGGGGATATTCCACGTAACTCCGGGCGGGGATATTCCACGTAACTCCGGGGCGGGGATATTCCAGGTAACTCTGGGGCGGGGATATTCCAGGTAACTCTGGGGCGGATATTCCAGGTAACTCTGGTTCGGGAATATTCCAGGTAACTCCGGGTAGGGATATTCCAGGTAACTCTGGGGCGGGATATTCCAGGTAACTCCGGGGCGGGGATATTCCAGGTAACTCTGGGACGGGATATTTCTGGTAACTCTGGTGCGGGATATTCTAGGTAACTCCTGGGGGGGGGGGGGAGATTCCAGGTAACTCCTGGGTGGGATTTTGAAGGTACCTCTCAGGGGCGGGAATATTCTAGGTATCTCTGGTTCTGGGATATAAAAGGTAAGTCTGGGGCGGGATATTCCATGAATCTCTAGTTCAGGGATATTCCAAGAAACTCTGTGGCGGGATATTGCAGGCAACTCTGGGGCATCCTGGATATTCCCAGAAAATCTTGCGCGGGATATTCCCGGTAACTCCAGGAGCGAGAATATTCCAGGTAACTCTGGGGCGGGATATTCTAGGTAACTCTGGGGCGGGGATATTCCAGGTAACTCTGGGGCGGGATATTCCAGGTGACTCTGGGGCAGGGATATTCCAGGTAACTCTGGGGCGGGGATATTCCAGGTAACTCCTGGGGCGGGATATTCCCAGTAACTCTCGGGCGGGATATTCCAGGTAACTCTGGGGCGGGATATTCCAGGTAACTCCAGGAGCAAGAATATTACAGGTAACTCTGGGGCGGGGATATTCCCAGTAATTCTGGGGCGGGATATTCCAGGTAACTGGGGTAGGGATATTTCAGGTAACTCTGGGGTGGGATATTCCCAGTAACTCTGGGGCGGGATATTCCAGGTAACTCTGGGGCGGGATATTTCTGGTAACTCCGGTGCGGGATATTCCAGGTAACTCCTGGGGGGGATATTCCAGGTAACTCTGGTGCGGGATATTCCAGGTAACTCTGGGGCGGGATATTCCAGGTAACTCCGGGCGGGGATATTCCAAGTAACTCTGGGGCGGGGATATTCCAAGTAACTCTGGGGCGGATATTCCAGGTAACTCTGGGGCGGGAATATTCCAGGTAACTCCGGGTGGGGACATTCCAGGTAACTCCGGGGCGGGGATATTCCAGGTAACTCTGGGACGGGATATTTCTGGTAACTCTGGTGCGGGATATTCTAGGTAACTCCTGAGGGGGGGAGATTCCAGGTAACTCTGGGGTGGGATTTTGAAGGTACCTCTGGGGCGGGGATATTCCAGGTAACTCTGGGGCGGGATATTCCAGGTAACTCTGGGGCGGGGATATTCCAGGTAACTCTGGGGCGGGGATATTCCAGGTAACTCCTGGGGCGGGATATTCCCAGTAACTCTCGGGCGGGATATTCCAGGTAACTCTGGGGCGGGATATTCCAGGTAACTCCAGGAGCAAGAATATTACAGGTAACTCTGGGGCGGGGATATTCCCAGTAATTCTGGGGCGGGGATATTCCCAGTAATTCTGGGGCGGGATATTCCAGGTAACTGGGGTAGGGATATTTCAGGTAACTCTGGGGTGGGATATTTCTGGTAACTCCGGTGCGGGATATTCCAGGTAACTCCGGGGCGGGATATTCCAAGTAACTCCGGTGCGGGATATTCCAGGTAACTCCTGGGGGGGATATTCCAGGTAACTCTGGGGCGGGGATATTCCAAGTAACTCTGGGGCGGATATTCCAGGTAACTCTGGGGCGGGAATATTCCAGGTAACTCCGGGTGGGGATATTCCAGGTAACTCCGGGGCGGGGATATTCCAGGTAACTCTGGGACGGGATATTGCTGGTAACTCTGGTGCGGGAGATTCCAGGTAACTCCTGGGTGGGATTTTGAAGGTACCTCTCTGGGGCGGGAATATTCTAGGTATCTCTGGTTCTGGGATATACAAGGTAAATCTGGGGCGGGATATTCCATGAATCTCTAGTTCAGGGATATTCCAAGAAACTCTGTGGCGGGATATTGCAGGCAACTCTGGGGCATCCTGGATATTCACAGAAAATCTTGCGTGGTATATTCCCGGTAACTCTAGGGCGGGATATTCCCGGTAACTCCAGGAGCGAGAATATTCCAGGTAACTCTGGGGCGGGATATTCCAGGTAACTCTGGGGCGGGGATATTCCAGGTAACTCTGGGGCGGGGATATTCCAGGTAACTCCTGGGGCGGGATATTCCCAGTAACTCTTGGGCGGGATATTCCCAGTAACTCTTGGGCGGGATATTCCAGGTAACTCTGGGGCGGGATATTCCAGGTAACTCCAGGAGCAAGAATATTACAGGTAACTCTGGGGCGGGGATATTCCCAGTAATTCTGGGGCGGGATATTCCAGGTAACTGGGGTAGGGATATTTCAGGTAACTCTGGGGTGGGATATTCCCAGTAACTCTGGGGCGGGATATTCCAGGTAACTCTGGGGCGGGATATTTCTGGTAACTCCGGTGCGGGATATTCCAGGTAACTCCGGGGCGGGATATTCCAAGTAACTCCGGTGCGGGATATTCCAGGTAACTCTGGGGCGGGGATATTTCAGGTAACTCTGGGGCGGGGATATTCCAGGTAACTCCGGGGCGGGGATATTCCAGGTAACTCCGGGGCGGGGATATTCCAGGTAACTCTGGGGCGGGGATATTCCAGGTAACTCCGGGGCGGGGATATTCCAGGTAACTCCGGGGCGGGATATTCCAAGTAACTCCGGTGCGGGATATTCCAGGTAACTCCTGGGGGGGATATTCCAGGTAACTCTGGTGCGGGATATTCCAGGTAACTCTGGGGTGGGATATTCCAGGTAACTCCGGGCGGGGATATTCCAAGTAACTCTGGGGCGGGGATATTCCAAGTAACTCTGGGGCGGATATTCCAGGTAACTCTGGGGCGGGAATATTCCAGGTAACTCCGGGTGGGGATATTCCAGGTAACTCCGGGGCGGGGATATTCCAGGTAACTCTGGGACGGGATATTTCTGGTAACTCTGGTGCGGGATATTCTAGGTAACTCCTGGGGGGGGAGATTCCAGGTAACTCCTGGGTGGGATTTTGAAAGTACCTCTCAGGGGCGGGAATATTCTAGGTATCTCTGGTTCTGGGATATAAAAGGTAAGTCTGGGGCGGGATATTCCATGAATCTCTAGTTCAGGGATATTCCAAGAAACTCTGTGGCGGGATATTGCAGGCAACTCTGGGGCATCCTGGATCTTCCCAGAAAATCTTGCGCGGGATATTCCCAGTAACTCCAGGAGCGAGAATATTCCAGGTAACTCTGGGGCGGGATATTCTAGGTAACTCTGGGGCGGGGATATTCCAGGTAACTCTGGGGCGGGATATTCCAGGTAACTCTGGGGCGGGATATTCCAGGTAACTCTGGGGCGGGGATATTCCAGGTAACTCTGGGGCGGGATATTCCAGGTAACTCTGGGGCGGGGATATTCCAGGTAACTCTGGGGCGGGGATATTCCAGGTAACTCCTGGGGCGGGATATTCCCAGTAACTCTCGGGCGGGATATTCCAGGTAACTCTGGGGCGGGATATTCCAGGTAACTCCAGGAGCAAGAATATTACAGGTAACTCTGGGGCGGGGATATTCCCAGTAATTCTGGGACGGGATATTCCAGGTAACTGGGGTAGGGATATTTCAGGTAACTCTGGGGTGGGATATTCCCAGTAACTCTGGGGCGGGATATTTCTGGTAACTCCGGTGCGGGATATTTCTGGTAACTCCGGTGCAGGATATTCCAGGTAACTCCGGGGCGGGATATTCCAAGTAACTCCGGTGCGGGATATTCCAGGTAACTCTGGGGCGGGGATATTCCAGGTAACTCCAGGGCGGGGATATTCCAGGTAACTTCGGGGCGGGGATATTCCAGGTAACTCCGGGGCGGGGATATTCTAGGTAACTCCGGGGCGGGGATATTCCAGGTAACTCCGGGGCGGGATATTCCAGGTAACTCCGGGGCGGGATATTCCAGGTAACTCCGGGGCGGGGATATTCCAGGTAACTCCGGGGCGGGGATATTCCAGGTAACTCCGGGGCGGGGATATTCCAGGTAACTCCGGGGCGGGGATATTCCAGGTAACTCCGGGGTGGAAATATTCCAGGTAACTCCGGGGCGGGGATATTCCAGGTAACTCCGGGGCGGGGATATTCCAAGTAACTCCGGGGCGGGGATATTCCAGGTAACTCTGGGGCGGGGATATTCCAGGTAACTCCGGGGCGGGGATATTCCAGGTAACTCTGGGGCGGGGATATTCCAGGTAACTCCGGGCGGGATATTCCAAGTAACTCCGGGGCGGGAATATTCCAAGTAACTCCGGGGCGGGGATATTCCAGGTAACTCCGGGGCGGGGATATTCCAGGTAACTCCGGGGCGGGGATATTCCAGGTAACTCCGGGGCGGGATATTCCAAGTAACTCTGGGGCAGGATATTCCAGGTAACTCCGGGGCAAGAATTTCCAGGCAACATCTTCCAGGGTAATAAACTTTTCTGGGTAACAATTTGCATCACACGTAGGAAATTTGATGCAGACAACAGCAGAAAATACAACTGTATTTCCGTGGATTCGTTGATGATTTACCCCAGTGTTTTATCCAGAGTCTTTCCAATTGGGTCTCTGATGTCACAGGACAGACCCCATGTAACTTTTAACCTCTCCCACTATCCAGACCTACATCCGGAGTATGGACAAGGACTTTGTCGCTGCCACCATCCAGGCCATCGGGCGATGTGCAACAAACATCGGCAAAGTCCGTGACACCTGCCTGAATGGTCTCGTTCAGCTCCTGTCAAACCGTGACGGTAAGAGAGATGCCGCTCCACGTGATGATGTTAGTGGCGCTCCGGATTCTGACCCCTGCATCGTGTCTCCCGTAGAACTGGTGGTTGCCGAGTCGGTGGTGGTGATAAAGAAACTTCTACAGATGCAACCGGCACAGCTCAGCGAGATTATCAAACACATGGCCAAACTGAGCGATAATATCCAGGTACTGACTCCGGCTACTCAGGTACTGACCCCGGTTACCCAGGTACTGACACCTAATAACAGGTATTGACCGCTAATACCCTGTTACTGACCCCTGCTACCCAGGTACTGACCCCTGCTACCCAGGTACTGACTCCGGCTACCCAGGTACTGACCCCGGTTACCCAGGTACTGACACCTAATACCAGGTATTGACCGCTAATACCCTGTTACTGACCCTGATACCCAGGTACTGACCCCGGCTACCCAGGTACTGACCCCTACTACCCAGGTACTGACCCTTGCTACCCAGGTACTGACCCCTACTACCCAGGTACTGACCCCTGCTACCCAGGTACTGACTCCGGCTACTCAGGTACTGACCCCGGTTACCCAGGTACTGACACCTAATACCAGGTATTGACCGCTAATACCCAGTTACTGACCCCTGATACCCAGGTACTGACCCCGGCTACCCAGGTACTGACCCCTGCTACCCAGGTACTGACCCCTGCTACCCAGGTACTGACCCTTGCTACCCAGGTACTGACCCTTGCTACCCAGGTACTGACCCTTGCTACCCAGGTACTGACCCTTACTACACAGGTACTGACCCTTGCTACACAGGTACTGACCCCGGTTACCCAGGTACTGACACCTAATACCAGGTATTGACCGCTAATACCCAGTTACTGACCCCGGATACCCAGGTACTGACCCCGGCTACCCAGGTACTGACCCCTACTACCCAGGTACTGACCCCTGCTACCCAGGTACTGACCCTTGCTACCCAGGTACTGACCCTTGCTACACAGGTACTGACCCCTGCTACCCAGGTACTGACCCTTGCTACACAGGTACTGACCCCTGCTACCCAGGTACTGACCCCTGCTACCCAGGTACTGACCCCTGCTACCCAGGTACTGACCCTTGCTACCCAGGTACTGACCCTTGCTACCCAGGTACTGACCCTTGCTACCCAGGTACTGACCCTTGCTACCCAGGTACTGACCCTTGCTATCCAGGTACTGAACCTTGCTACCCAGGTTCTGACCCCTGCTACTCAGGTTCTGACCCCTGCTACTCAGGTTCTGACCCCTGCTACCCAGGTACTGACCCATGATACCCAGGTACTGTCCTCTGATACCCAGGTAGTGACCCTGGCTATGTGAAAAAGGAAACTTATCTAATAGTGGCGCTCTATATAAAAATACTAGCTATACATATAATCGTAGTGATAATAATAATCAAAAAGTGATACTTATGCAAACACATAAAACAGGTGCTGCTATGACCCGGTGAGGATTGCTCTGTCAGTCCTCGTGTTGAGAAGTAGGGATGAATCTCCGGGAAGCGCAGGGATATGTGAAAACAAAAATGTATATAGATAGTGCAATATTGATGTGACAAATTAAATAAATTGGCTGATCTAATGCAGATGTACTCAAAAGTGTGAGAAGGTTTAAAGGCACATAAAGGTATCTTTCCCAGAGTATGGATGTCACACTGTATTCAGGAAATCAATCTCAGCCCCATATAGAATCCAAGAGACCTTAGAAAAGAAGACTGGACATAGCGCAGACTGTATACCAAGAATTTATAAAAGGTAAGTGAAAGGTATTACACTCACATGATTTCAAAAGTTTAAAAGCATTTCGATCACACGCAGTGGATCTCAGCAGCCGGATAGATGGTGTATCTGGTTCCCCTCCTTCCGTGGCGTGCGTGTCACTGGTTTGCGTTCCAGCTGCACAGGAAGTGATGTCATCGGCTTCCAGGGGTTCCGGCCAGTAGTACAAACGTCACTCTACGCGTTTCATCTCATCGATTTCATCAGGAGTTGGAACGCAAACCAGTGACACGCACGCCACGGAAGGAGGGGAACCAGATACACCATCTATCCGGCTGCTGAGATCCACTGCGTGTGATCGAAATGCTTTTAAACTTTTGAAATCATGTGAGTGTAATACCTTTCACTTACCTTTTATAAATTCTTGGTATACAGTCTGCGCTATGTCCAGTCTTCTTTTCTAAGGTCTCTTGGATTCTATATGGGGCTGAGATTGATTTCCTGAATACAGTGTGACATCCATACTTTGGGAAAGATACCTTTACGTGCCTTTAAACCTTCTCACACTTTTCAGTACATCTGCATTAGATCAGCCAATTTATTTAATTTGTCACAGCAATATTGCACTATCTATATACATTTTTGTTTTCACATATCCCTGCGCTTCCCGGAGATTCATCCCCAATGACCCTGGCTACCCAGGTACCGCCCCTGGCTACCCAGGTTCTGACCCCTGTTACCCAGGTACTGACCCCTGCTACCCAGGTTCTGACCCCTGCTACCCAGGTTCTGACCCCTGCTACCCAGGTACTGACCCTTGCTACACAGGTACTGACCCCTGCTACCCAGGTACTGTCCTCTGATACCCAGGTACTGACCCCTGCTACCCAGGTACTGACCCCTGCTACCCAGGTACTGACCCCTGCTACCCTGGTACTGACCCCTGCTACCCAGGTACTGACCCCTGCTACCCAGGTACTGACCCCTGCTACCCAGGTACTGACCCCTGCTACCCATGATACCCAGGTACTGTCCTCTGATACCCAGGTAATGACCCTGGCTACCCAGGTACCGCCCCCTGCTGTGTATTTATCGTCGGTTCGCTGTGATTAATGGGTTTGTACAACCTCAGCGATATATATATGTCCATATAATATCTTGTATAATATGTCTGTGCTATATGAGCCTGTAATATTCCTGTTCTTCAGTGTATAATCCCTGTGCTGCTGCCCTGCGGTGCCCGTGTGTATAATCCCTGTGCTGCTGCCCTGCGGGTGCCCGTGTGTATAATCCCTGTGCTTCTGCCCTGCGGGTGCCCGTGTGTATAATCCCTGTGCTGCTGCCTTGTGTATAATCCTTGTGCTGCTGCCTTGCGGGTTCCCGTGTGTATAATCCCTGTGCTGCTGCCCTGCGGGTGCCTGTGTGTATAATCCCTGTGCTGCTGCCCTGCGGGTGCCTGTGTGTATAATCCCTGTGCTTCTGCCCTGCGGGTGCCCGTGTGTATAATCCCTGTGCTGCTGCCTTGTGTATAATCCTTGTGCTGCTGCCTTGCGGGTTCCCGTGTGTATAATCCCTGTGCTGCTGCCCTGCGGGTTCCCGTGTGTATAATCCCTGTGCTGCTGCCCTGCGGGTGCCCGTGTGTATAATCCCTGTGCTGCTGCCTTGTGTATAATCCCTGTGCTGCTGCCCTGCGGGTGCCCGTGTGTATAATCCCTGTGCTGCTACCCTGCGGGTGCCCTTGTGTATAATCCTTGTGCCGATGCCCCGCGGGTGCTCTGTCCCCTGTGTAGGTGCCCATGGCTCGTGCCAGCATTATCTGGCTGATCGGGGAGTACTGTGAGAACGTGCCCAGGATCGCCCCTGATGTCCTGAGAAAGATGGCCAAATCCTTCACTAACGAGGAGGACATCGTCAAACTCCAAACTATCAACCTGGCAGCCAAGCTGTTTCTCACCAACTCCAAGCAGGTGAGAGCGTAGCGCGGCTAACAACGTGGCAGAACTGGCACCGGCTGCAGGAAGAGACTGCGACGTGGGCTGTGCCCCATACTGTTTCTCACCAATAACCCTGTACTGTGCCACGCTGTCCCTAACCGTGCCCAGTACTGTGCCACGCTGTCCATAACGTGCCCCATACTGTGCCACGCTGTCGCTAACCTTGCGCTGTACTGTGCCACGCTGTCCCTGACCGTGCTCTGTACTGTGCCACGTTGTCCCTGTGCCCTGTACTGTGCCACGCTGTCCCTAACCGTGCCCCGTACTGTGCCACGCTGTCCCTGACCGTGCTCTGTACTGTGCCACGCTGTCCCTAACCGTGCCCCGGACTGTGCCACACTGTCCCTAATAGTGCCCAGTACTGTGCCACGCTGTCCATAACGTGCCCCATACTGTGCCACGCTGTCCCTGACCGTGCTCTGTACTGTGCCACACTGTCCCTAACCGTGCCCCGTACTGTGCCACGCTGTCCCTAACCGTGCCCGTACTGTGACACTCTGTCCCTAACCGTGCCCCGTACTGTGCCACGCTGTCCCTGACCGTGCTCTGTACTGTGCCACGCTGTCCCTGACCATGCCCCATACTGTGCCACACTGTCCCTGACCGTGCCCCGTACTGTGCCACGCTGTCCCTGACCATGCCCCGTACTGTGCCACGCTGTCCCTGACCATGCCCCATACTGTGCCACGCTGTCCCTGACCATGCCCCATACTGTGCCACACTGTCCCTGACCATGCCCCGTACTGTGCCACGCTGTCCCTAACCGTGCCCCGTACTGTGCCACGCTGTCCCTGACCGTGCTCTGTACTGTGCCACGCTGTCCCTGACCATGCCCCATACTGTGCCACACTGTCTCTGACCGTGCCCCATACTGTGCCACGCTCTCCCTAACCGTGCCCCGTACTGTGCCACTCTGTCCCTAACCGTGCCCCGTACTGTGCCACTCTGTCCCTAACCGTGCCCCGTACTGTGCCACTCTGTCCCTAACCGTGCCCCGTACTGTGCCACTCTGTCCCTAACGTGCCCCGTACTGTGCCACTCTGTCCCTAACGTGCCCCGTACTGTGCCACGCTGTCCCTAACCGTACCCCATACTGTGCCACACTGTCTCTGACCGTGCCCCGTACTCCCCAGCTCTCCCCCCCCCCCCCCCTCTGTGTTACACATCCGGTATATAAGGGGGGAATAACACCATTTTTGTACGGAGGAGCGCCCTCACCCCTCTCTCTATCTCAGTCCCTCCCCACCCCCTCAGTGTGTCACTCTCATCCCCTGGTGTCTGCTCTCTGTCCATTGTTAGACCAAACTCCTCACCCATTATGTGCTGAACCTGGCCAAGTATGACCAGAACTATGACATCAGAGATCGCACACGCTTCATCCGCCAGCTCATTGTGCCCACTGACAAGAGCGGCGCGCTCAGCAAACACGCCAAGAAGCTCTTCCTGGCGCAGAAACCGGCGCCCATCCTGGAGTCATCGTTCAAAGGTGATCAGGGAGAGAGATAGGGTGGGAGCGGGAGGCTAGGATGGAGGGGGAGGTGAGGAGGGAGGGGGAGGTGAGGAGGGGCTGGCTAGGAGGGAGGGGGAGGCTAGGATGGAGGGAGGGGGAGGGGCTGGCTAAGAGGGAGGGAGACAGGGAAGGGGAGGTGAGGAGGGGCTGGCTAGGAGGGGTGGGGAGGCCGGGAGGGAGGGCCTGGCTAGGAGGGAGGGAGGGAGGGGGAGCCTAGGAGGGAGAGAGATATAGGGAGGGAGGGGCTAGAAGGGAGGAAGGGGGAGATTAGGAGGAAGAGGGGGAAGGGGAGGCTAGGAGGGAGTGAAAGGCTAGGAGGAAGAGAGAGCGATAGGGAGGGAAGGGAGAGGGAGGGAAAGGAGAGGGAGGGAAGGGAGAGGAAGGGAGAGGCTAGGAGGAAGAGAGAGCGATAGGGAGGGAGAGGCGGAGGCTAGAATGGAGGAAGAGAGCGATAGGGAGGGAAGGAGTGAGAGATAGGGAGGCTGGGAGGGAGAGGCTAGTAGGGGGAGAGAGGGAAAGACTAGGAGGGAGAGGCTAGGAGGAAGAGAGAGCGATAGGGAGGGAGAGGCGGAGGCTAGAATGGAGGAAGAGAGCGATAGGGAGGGAAGGAGTGAGAGATAGGGAGGCTGGGAGGGAGAGGCTAGTAGGGGGAGAGAGGGAAAGACTAGGAGGGAGAGAGCGATAGGGAGGGAGGGAAAGAGAGAGATAGGGACGGAGGTAAAGGCTAGGAGGGAGGAAGGGAAAGGCTAGGAGGGAGAGAGTGTTAGGGAGGGAGAGGTAGGGAGGGAGGGAGAGGGAAAGAGTGGGAGGATAGGAGGGAGAGAGCAATAGGGAGGGAAGGAGTGAGAGGGAGATAAGGGAGTGAGAGGGAGATAGGGAGGGGAGGAGGGAGAGCGATAGGGACAGAGGTAAAGGCTAGGAGGGAGGGAGAGAGGCTAGGAGGGAGGGAAGGAAGAGAAAGGCTAGGAGGGGGGAGGGAGAGAGGCTAGGAGGGAGGGAGGGAGAAAGGCTAGGAAGGAGGGAGGGAGAGAGGCAGGGAGAGAGGCTAGGAGGGAGGGAGGCTAGGAAGGAGGGAGAGAGGCTAGGAGGGAGAGAGGCTAGAAGGGAGGGAGAGCGATAGGGAGGGAGGGGAGAGACAAGGAGGGAGAAGTATAATTATGTGTGAGAGGAGAGAGAGGGAGGTGGGATCTGTACAGTCCTTATACACATATAACACAGCTCCCTCCCCCCAGACCGCGATCACTTCCAGCTGGGCTCCCTCTCTCACCTCCTCAATTCCAAGGCTGTGGGATACCAAGAGCTGCCCGACTGGCCGGAGGAAGCTCCTGACCCGTCCGTGCGCAACGTGGAGGTGAAGGGAGCTGTGCGTGCTGTCACCTGAGTATATAGGGACGCGGGTAGTGCCCTCCTGCTGTGCCAGGCTGTGTCCCCTGCAGTGTTAGGCCGCATCCCCCGCTGCACCCTCTGCTGTGCCAGGCTGTGCCCTCTGACCTGCAAGGTTGTGCCCTTCTATTCAAGGCTGTGCCCCTACTGTGCCAAGCCATGACCCCTGCTGTGCCAGGCCGTGCCCCCTGCTGTTAAGCCGCATCCCCCGCTGCACTCACTTTTGTGCCAGGCCGTGCCCTTTGCCCTGCCCAATGCTGTGCCCCCTTACTATGCCAGGCTTCACTGCTCCTCTCTGCTATTCCATTCTGTACACCCTACTATGCCAGTTTGTACCGCCTGCTAGGGTGCCCTTTTGCTATGCCGGTCTTATTGTGCATTTGTCTGGGTCAGTTATACACACACTGCGGTCTCTTCCGGGTCTCGGGCTGGGGGCAGGGAGGGGGTTTCAGCACACAGCGTGTTGTAGGATCAGTGATTAGGGACAGGTCCAGAAACCCCGTCTCCCCCTTATACACAGGAGGAGGAGGACGCTGCTCCCAGGGAAGCTCACATCGGACTCCTGGGGGAGTGGAAGAAGGTGTCTCTCCTCTGTGTGCAGTGTGGAGGATGCAGTGTGTACAGTGCTGAGTGCGCAGTGTGTGCAGTGTGCAGTAGTGTGGAGGATTCCGTGTGCAGTGTGCAGTGTGTGTGCGGAGTGTGTAGTTTGCAGTGTGTGCAGTGTGTAGTTTGCAGTGTGTGTAGTGTGCAGTGCTACCGTTTTATCCTATTCGGTCAGTGTCATCTTAAAACTTCACGCAGCAAGACTGCCCCCTCTGGCAGATAATCTTCACTAAGTCCTACCTGCCATGGGATAAATCACAGTGCTGCTGTGATGCCAGTGGGGCATACAGTATGTATCCGTTTGTTCCCAAATGTTCTTATATACATACATTTATGAGGCTTGTCATCTTGCTTCTTACTCCTATAATTGCTCCCTATAGCTCCTCCTATAACCACCTTAACTGCTCCTATAACCCCTCTTCAACTGCTCCCTATAACTGCTCCTATAACCCCTCTTCAACTGCTCCCTATAACTGCTCCTATAACCCCTCTTCAACTGCTCCCTATAACTCCACCGCTAACTGCTCCTATAACTCCACCGCTAACTGGCTATAACTGCTCCTATAACTCCTCTCCTAACTGCTCCTATAACCTCTTTGTATATAGTGCTGCAGTTTGTGACACTTGACACATTTCCCCGTTAGGCCGCGCTTATAGCGCCGGTGACGCGACGTCAGGCTGCGGTCACTGGAAAAATCAAATGGAGATGACTTCCAGCGATCGTGACCAAGCTGTCGCGCTTACTATAAGCGCATGCGACGGCGGCAATGCATTTGTTTTGACGCGGCGTCGCTGTCGCCGGCACTATAAGCGCCGCCTTATATAGCATTAGGAGCGGCTTTGGTCTGGTTTGGATTTCCTGTCGGCATAGAGCATTATGGTCCAGCTACAGACGTCCGTTATCTCCGTGCTAATACTGCAAATCATTAACACTCGTAACTTTCCCCCGAGAGCTAATTATATGCAAAAGCTGATCTCATTAGCACAGGACTAACGCCATGTTACGTTAGCACTGCCATGCGTTCATGTAAAATAACGTAGCGTTAAGTATCCGTTACCTAAAGATGGCGTCACTCCCACCCAGACCCTCGTTAATAAAGAGCGGAGAGGGAAATAACGCGGTTAGTTAAATGACCCCTGTGTCCCTGTAAAAGTCCTATTCTTGTGTGTGGGTGGAACAGCGAGTTTAGCTCGTTAAATACCCGCGTTCACCTTAACCGACTATAGTGGGTATGCAAGGTTACTCTTGCGTTTCATTAGCACCAACGTGGGTTCGAGTTAACGCCGTCTTAGCCGTAGCACAGACCTTCACGCTGGTTTTGTGGCTCTGAAGGTCTCCGTTAGCACTTAACGATGTGTGAAGTTAGCGCATCGTTAATTAAATAAAGGAGCTCTGAAGTTCTGGGACAGTTCCTGTCTCCGTTACGCTGAGCTCGTAACTTTCTGCGGAGTGACACATTAATGACATAAAAAGTATGGGTTTGAGGTGAGGGTGGTATCATCCTGACGCCCAGATTTTCCGTCAAATGGTATGGAAATCAATGGGATATTTATGCAGCTGGCGCACGCAGAAAGCCGCCCGGCGTGCAGCTGGCGCGCGCAGAAAGCCGGCCGGCGTGCAGCTGGTGCGCGCAGAAAGTCGGCCGGCGTGCAGCTGGCGCGCGCAGAAAGCCGCCCGGCGTGCAGCTGGCGCGCACAGAAAGCCGCCCGGCGTGCAGCTGGCGCGCACAGAAAGCCGCCCGGCGTGCAGCTGGCGCGCGCAGAAAGCCAATAGATACAGGGTTTAGGTAAATCATTACACACGGTGCATGTCTCTGTCTTTGTTTATCTAATCACCACATGTTGATATAAATATAGATGAATAGAAGAAGTGTAATTGCCTGTAGGCAGAGAGGGATAGCCATGCATTTCCAGGGTGTGAGATAGCCATGCATTTTCCCCTCTCACCCCCCGTGGTCTCCCCGCAGGTGCCCGAATGGACCAAGTGTCCGAGCAGAGACAAGAGGAAGGAGAGGGACGATAAGCCATTTTATTCCGATTCAGAGGGGGAGTCAGGACCGACGGAATCTGCAGACAGCGGTGAGAGACCGCGTGTGAGCAGGGCGCGGTGCCGCGTGTGAGCAGGGCGCGGTGCCGCGTGTGAGCAGGGCGCGGTGCCGCGTGTGAGCAGAGCGCGGTGCCGCGTGTGAGCAGAGCACGGTGCCGCGTGTGAGCAGAGCGCTGTGCCGCGTGTGAGCAGAGCGCTGTGCCGCGTGTGAGCAGGGCGCTGTGCCGCGTGTGAGCAGGGCGCGGTGCCGCGTGTGAGCAGAGCGCTGTGCCGCGTGTGAGCAGGGCAGTGTGCCGCGTGTGAGCAGAGCGCGGTGCCGCGTGTGAGCAGAGCGCGGTGAGAGGCTGCGTGTGAGCAGAACGCGGTGCCGCGTGTGAGCAGAGCGCTGTGCCGCGTGTGAGCAGAGCGCTGTGCCGCGTGTGAGCAGAGCGCTGTGCCGCGTGTGAGCAGGGCGGTGTGCCGCGTGTGAGCAGAGCGCGGTGCCGCGTGTGAGCAGAGCGCGGTGAGAGGCTGCGTGTGAGCAGAACGCGGTGCCGCGTGTGAGCAGAGCGCTGTGCCGCGTGTGAGCAGAGCGCGGTGCCGCGTGTGAGCAGGGCGCGGTGCCGCGTGTGAGCAGGGCGCGGTGCCGCGTGTGAGCAGGGCGCGGTGCCGCGTGTGAGCAGAGCGCTGTGCCGCGTGTGAGCAGGGCGCTGTGCCGCGTGTGAGCAGAGCGCTGTGCCGCGTGTGAGCAGAGCGCAGGGCGCTGTGCCGCGTGTGAGCAGAGCGCAGGGCGCTGTGCCGCGCGTGAGCAGGGCGCTGTGCCGCGCATGAGCAGGGCGCTGTGCCGCGCGTGAGCAGGGCGCTGTGCCGCGCGTGAGCAGGGCGCTGTGCCGCGCGTGAGCAGGGCGCGTGCCGCGCGTGAGCAGGGCGCGGTGCCGCGCGTGAGCAGGGCGCGGTGCCGCGCGTGAGCAGGGCGCGGTGCCGCGCGTGAGCAGGGCGCGGTGCCGCGCGTGAGCAGGGCGCGGTGCCGCGCGTGAGCAGGGCGCGGTGCCGCGCGTGAGCAGGGCGCGGTGCCGCGCGTGAGCAGGGCGCGGTGCCGCGCGTGAGCAGGGCGCGGTGCCGCGCGTGAGCAGGGCGCGGTGCCGCGTTCCGTGTGTGAGCATAGTGCCTGCGCCGTGCCTCCTCCCGCTGCCTGCGCCGTGCCTCCTCCCGCTGCCTGCGCCGTGCCTCCTCCCGCTGCCTGCGCCGTGCCTCCTCCCGCTGCCTGCGCCGTGCCTCCTCCCGCTGCCTGCGCCGTGCCTCCTCCCGCTGCCTGCGCCGTGCTTCCTCCCGCTGCCTGCACCGTGCCTCCTCCCTCTACCCGCCTCCTTCCCCCGCCTGCGTGGTGCCTCTTCCCTCTGCCCGCGCAATGCCTCCTCCCGTTGCCCACGCCATACCTCTGGCCGCGCCTCCTTCCACTGCCCGCGCCAAGCCTCGTGCCTCCTCCCCGTCTACACGCTGCCTCCTCGTTATTTGCCCTGATGTCCATGTGTCACAGAGCCAGAGTCGGTAAGCGAGTCGGAGAGCGGCAGCAGCAGTGGGAGCGCGTCCGCTTCCGGGAGCGAGGAGGAGAGCGAAGAGGAAGATGGGTCTGAGAAAGAGGAGAAGAAAGAGGAGAAGAAGAAAGTGCCGCAGAGCGAGGGGAGGTGAGGAGACGGGTGGGGAGAGCTGGAGGGGGGATGTGGGGAGGAGGGAAAGGGGAGTGATGGGGTAGGAGAGCAATGGGTGGGGAGCAAATAGAGACCCAAATGAGCGAGAGGGGCTGCGCTGTGACCCCTCACCCCCCTAATCTGTGACCCCCCCTCCCAATCTGTGACCCCACACCCCTCCCCAATCTTTAACCCTCCCTGCCAATCTGTGACCCCCTCCAATCTGTGACACCCCCCCCAATCTGTGACCCCACACCCCTCCCCAATCTGTAACCCTCCCTGCCAATCTGTGACACCCCCCCCAATCTGTGACCCCACACCCCTCCCCAATCTGTAACCCTCCCTGCCAATCTGTGACCCCCCCTGCCAATCTGTGACCCCCCCCAATCTGTGACCCCACACCCCTCCCCAATCTGTAACCCTCCCTGCCAATCTGTGACCCCCCCTGCCAATCTGTGACCCCCCCCCTAATCTGTGACCCCACACCCCTCCTTAATCTGTAACCCTCCCTGCCAATCTGTGACCCCCCGCCCCCTGTGACTCCCCCCCCCAATCTGTGACAGCGATGACACTGACCAGGAGCAGAAAGTGACCTCCAGGGGGAAGAAAACCGCAGCAAAGACCTCCCACAAATCCGCCTCCGAGGAGGGGAGCAGCTCCGGGAGCAGCGGGTCTGGGACGGGCTCCTCGTCAGAGGAAGACGAGGAAGAGGAGAAGCGTGCGCCCGAGCCCAAGAAAAAACCAAGCGTAAGGTTCCAAAGCAATCGGCTCAGCCGTGATAGGGTTAACCACTTCAGCAGCACGGGCTGGGTTAATGCCAGACAGGCCCCGCCCACGGGCCGCGCTGGGAGGAACGCGCCGGGGGAGGGGGGCATTACTCCGCTCAGCACCAGAGGGGCCACAGACGCAGTGTCAATCACATTCCATCTGGCACCGAAGGGGTTAATAATCTGAACGAGGAGTAAATCCTGGTCTTTGGTTAGTAATCGCGAGGCCGCCGTTAGACAGAGAGGCTGACAGAGGCGAAACGCTGGTATTCCCGGAGAAAAGGGAAACACATTCATTTATCACACGGTACCAATAAGTCAGTTACTGTAACTGGGGGGGGGGGGGGGGATCTTTGACCTGTAAAGTGGAAATGCACTAATGGCAGTGACAGGGTTAAGGGGTCGGTCCCTCCTAGGAGCAAAGTGTACTAATGGCAGTGACAGGGTTAAGGGGTCACTTTTCCCCCAAATCTGCCCCTATAAATATGATTAAATCCTTATTAAAGTTATTATAGGAACACGGGGAGCTGAGACTTGGGAGGGGACTGATTTCCTCGCGCTGCCCCCTTGTGTCTGACGTCTGCGTGTGTTCAACAAGAGTTTGCGCAGGCAAAGCCCCCTCTCTCCCCCTCCCCTTATCTGTATTGTCTCTCTGATAAGGGCGGGGGGCCGAGGCCACTAATAAAATGCAACTTATAATTCATTTCCAAGTTTACAAAATCAGGCCAATCTTTGGGGTTCCCACCGCTAGATTTTGTTTAACTTGTTCACACCAGGTGGTTGTTTTTTGGAAGTGCCCCTCCCTCCCCGTGCGAGGTTTAACCCCGCGTGTTGTGTGTCCCGTGCAGCCTCCTGTCACCAAGCCCCTGATCCTCCGAGGTGCGCGGGAGAGGAAGGAGATGTCGCTGCTGGATCTGGATGACTGTGAGTAGTCCGGGAGAACGAGTCCGGTCTCGTCCCGCGGGGGCTGTGTTCTGATGTAGCGTCAGGGCCGCAGACAGCTTTCCCGGGGCCCAGGACTGGAGCCGTCCTCCCCACCTCCCCCAGCGTATCGGTGCCCTTCTCCCCCCCCCCCATTCACACATCCTCGCTCCTCTCTCACCCATCTATTCCCCCCTCTCTTCCACACTCTCCCTCCCCCAAACTCAGTCCTATACCCTCTCCTCTTCTCCCCCCCTCCGCTATCACTCAATGACCCCCCCTCTCACTCAATCTTTCCTTCCTCACACTCATTCCCCCGCTGCCCCATAAATTACACAAAATACCCCCCCCACACACACACACAATCCTCAGAATACGCATACAATTCCCCCCCCCCACACACACACAATCCTCAGAATACGCATACAATTCCCCCCCCCCCCCACACACACACACAATCCTCAGAATACGCATACAATTCCCCCCCCACACACACACAATACACAATATCCCCCCCCCCTCCTACGCACACACTTCCCCCCAACACACACACACCGACAGGTTGGGTCCCCAACATCTCTCCCCCGCCCCGCTCTGTCGGCGGCCCTGGCGGGCGTGATTTATATTGGGATAATCTGCATGTCACTGAGTCCTGTGCAAACTGTGACATTATGAATCAAAACGGGATACGTTGTGTTAACGTCGCGTTACAGCGGACGTTGTGTTATTGGACGTCGCTTTACGGCAGACGTTGTGTTATCGGATGTTATGTCACGGCGGACGTTGTGTTATCGGAGTCGCGTTACGGTGCACGTTGTGTTATCGGAGTCGCGTTACGGTGCACGTTGTGTTATCTGAAATCGCGTTACGGTGCACGTTGTGTTATCGGACGTCGCGTTACGGTGCACGTTGTGTTATCGGACGTCGCGTTACGGCGGACGTTGTGTTATCGGACGTCGCGTTACGGTGCGCGTTGTGTTATCAGACGTCGCGTTACGGTGCACGTTGTGTTATCGGACTTTGCGTTACGGTGCGCGTTGTGTTATCGGACGTCGCGTTACGGTGCACGTTGTGTTATCGGACGTCGCGTTACGGTGCACGTTGTGTTATCGGACGTCGCGTTACGGTGCACGTTGTGTTATCGGACGTCGCGTTACGGTGCACGTTGTGTTATCAGACGTCGCGTTACGGTGCACGTTGTGTTATCGGACGTCGCGTTACGGTGCACGTTGTGTTATCAGACGTCGCGTTACGGTGCACGTTGTGTTATCGGACGTCGCGTTACGGTGCACGTTGTGTTATTGGACGTCGCGTTACGGTGCACGTTGTGTTATCGGACGTCGCGTTACGGTGCGCGTTGTGTTATCGGACGTCGCGTTACGGTGCACGTTGTGTTATCAGACGTCGCGTTACGGCGCACGTTGTGTTATCGGACGTCGCGTTACGGTGCGCGTTGTGTTATCGGACGTTGTGTTATCGGACGTCACGTTACGGCGGACGTTGTGTTATTAACACATTAACACAACTTTAACACATACCTGTTGTAGCAAAATGTGTCCGAAAATGTAAATACTCACTCCAGAGCGTGCAACAGTTCATTCAGAGCCCAAAGCATTACTTATTACTGTACATGTTTTGTTTTAATATATATATATATATACATACGTGTGTGTGTGTGTGTGTATATATATAATATATATATATGTATGTATGTATGTATATTTATGTATGTATATACACACACACACACACACACACACACAGTTAGGTCCGGAAGTAATTGGACACTGACACAATTTTCATAATTTTGGCTCTGTACACCACCACAATGGATTTGAAATGAAACAACTGAAATGCAATAGAAGTTCAGACTTTTAGCTTTAATTCAAGGGGTTGAACAAAAATATCGTATGAAACGTTTAGGAATTGCAACCATTTTCATACACAGTCCCCTTATTTCAGGGGCTCGAATGTAATGGACAAATTAACACAATCATAAATAAAATGTTCATTTTTAATACTTTGTCGAGAATCCTTTGCAGGCAATGACTGCTTGAAGTCTGGAACGCATGGACATCACCAAACGCTAGGTTTCCTCCTTTGTGATGCTTTGCCAGGCCTTTACTGCAGCTGTCTTCAGTTGTTGTTTGTTCGTGGGTCTTTCTGCCTTACGTTTTGTCTTCAGCAAGTGAAATGCATGCTCGATCGGGTTGAGATCAGGTAATTGACTCGGCCATTGCAGGATATTCCACTTCTTTGCCTTAAAAAAATTCCTGGGTTGCTTTCGCAGTATGTTTTGGGTCATTGTCCATCTGTAAAGTGAAGCGCCGTCCAATTAACTTCGCTGAATTTTGCTGAATCTGAGCAGACAATATATCCCCCCTATACACTTCAGAATTCATCCGGCTGCTTCTGTCTTCTGTCACATCATCAATAAACACTAGTGACCCAATGCCATTGGAAGCCATGCATGCCCCTGCCATCACACCGCCTAACCGTGTTTTACAGATGATGTGGTAAGCTTCGGATCATGAGCCGTTCCAAGCCTTCTCCATACTTTTTTCTTCCCATCATTCTGGTACAGGATGATCTTACGATATAGAAAAAAAGTCCTCCTTGGTGCTGGAATCCTGGTGTTGCTGGCGTTATTCTCCGATTGGTATATGGAACAAACGACAACAAAAGTACATATCTATTAATAAATCAATATGACCCGTCTATAACTGTAATCACCTCTATGTGCACTTCTAGGCATGATACTTCCACACCTTACAGAAAAGATGTAATTACCTATAAGATCTTATGCATATATTGAGACAAATGTGTAAACCTACACCACAGTTCAGAGATGGCTATAGGAAGTGAACAATGGATAAAACTTAACTTCTAAATTGATCAGATCCTCTTCTGATGGGATACAGCAACCTCACAAGCCATATGAAAAAGCAATAGAACAGACCATAGGGCAATATCGTATGAACAACTTTACTATAAAACATATAAAAAAAACAATTGGAATATCACTCACGAATTCCCTATAAAATTGAAGCGGTGTGAACATTCAGGCCGTCACCAGCCCCTTTTCTTTCTGCTCTCCGGGTAAGTAACCTCTGCCAAGCGTCCCGTCTCAACTGTCTCACCAGGTGCAGTTTAGGGGATGATAGTATACCGGCGGTGGAGTGAGCACACTCTACTTCCACGATCGTGCTTGTGCTGGGACCGCTACGCTGTCATCACGTGGTCCACGTGCGCGCTCCTAGGTTCCGCCTTCTCTTCCCCTCCGTTTGTGTATGTCCGCTATGACGCGGATCTCGCTGAGGGAACTTCTCTCTTTACCAGCTCCGGGCTGATGCAGTCAATTTAGTATTCTTCCCGCACATGCGCACTCCGCCCTACGCGTTTCAAAAAATCCTGTTCTTTTTGTCAGGGGCATTGTGCATCTTTTCTGAAAGGTGTGGAAGTATCATGCCTAGAAGTGCACATAGAGGTGATTAGTTATAGACAGGTCATATTTATTTATTAATAGATATGTACTTTTGTTGTCGTTTGTTCCATATACCAATCGGAGAATAACCCCAGCAACACCAGGATTCCAGCGCCAAGGAGGACTTTTTTCTATATCGTATTCCAGGAGGTCATTTTTGAACTGACCTTCAAATTGTCTGGTCAGCAGGACTCTGGACAATATATCTAGTTGGTATTGTATCTAGGTTTGTGATATACTGCAAGGAATTCACTTTTGAGCGCTACGGTTGTGTTTAATATCATAACAGGTTGATCTTAGTTTCATCTGTCCAAAGAATGCTGTTCCAGAACTGGACTGGCTTTTTTAGATATTGTTTGGCAAAGTCTAATCTGGCCTTTCTATTAGAGGCTTATGAATGGTTTGCACCTTGTGGTGAAAGCTCTGTATTTGCCCTCGTGAAGTCTTCTCTTTATGGTAGACTTGGATAATGCTATGCCTACCTTCTGGAGAGTGTTCTTCACTTGGCTGGATGTTGTGAAGGGGTTTTTCTTTACCATGGAAAGGATCCTACGATCATCCACCACTGTTGTCTTCCGTGGACGTCCAGGCCTTTTTGTGTTGCAGAGCTCACCAGTGCGTTCTTTTTTTCTCAGAATGTTCCAAAATGTTCCTGCTATATCTCTGATGGATTTTCTTTTTTTTTGCAGCCTAAGGATGCCCTGTTTCACTTGCAATGCCACACCTGGAAACAACTCCAGACCTTTTACCTGCTTAATTGATGATGAAATAATGAAGGAATAGCCGACACCTGTCCATGAAACAGCTTTTGAGTCAATTGTCCAATTACTTTTGGTCCCTTGAAAAAGAGGGGGCTACATATTCAAGAGATGTAATTCCTAAACCCTTCCTCCAATTTGGATGTGAATACCCTCAAATTAAAGCTGATAGACTGCACTTTAAGCCCATATTCATTATTTAACTGTAACTTGAATTTATTTTGGTAAAAAGCCGAAATAACAAAAACTTGTATCAGTGTCCAATTATTTCCGGACCTAACTGTGTGTGTGTGTGTATGTATGTATGTATGTATATATATATATATATGTATATGTATATATATTGTGCTTATGTTACAGAAAAAGATTATTACAAGAACATACAGTTACAATAAATGCAGAACAGTTTCTTAAAATATAAGGATAAGCTGCTTGTTGGAACACACACACACACACACACACACACACACACATGCCCGGGAATAATGTCTGTTAAGCTCAGGAATTGGCATATCCTCAAAATCATATGAATTCGCTCACGTATGGGAACCCTGACTGACACAGGAGGGAGGTGCAGGGATAGACTCAGATTTAGCGCTATTGTAAGAATACGTTATATTTTAAGGCGATCGGATTACAAGAAAGTTAGCATTTGGGATGGATGTTCGATATCATGCAGAAGTAGAGCCATGGAACGGGACATGAGAGAGAGAAAACAATGCATTCGGCGCAAAGAAAAAACATACAAAATGCGATAATGTAATTCATTTGGTTGTATCTAGTATGCCGGGCAAGATATTAATGGCAATCTAACCAGTCTGGAAATAGTAAACGTGCCAGATGGTCCTATTTATAGCATGAGAAAATCACTATGAGTCCCAAAGACTGATTCCTCTTCTCTGCTATTAATGAATTAATGTCCCACTATAAATTCTCAAATCTGAGTCCAGTAATCCGGATAGTATAGTAGAAATAATTGTCACTCAAGAAGTAGTGTGACTGTCTCCTCACATAAAAGAAACTTGTGTCCTCCTGTCCTTCACCTAGGGCGTAATCTGTTGGGTAAGAAATAGTCTTTCTACCAAATTTCAGTGATAGATCAATGGACAAGCCCCTATAATAAGAGACAGGGAAATGCCTAATGGGGCATATTTACCGGGTGAAGCAGGTGATTCAAGCGTCCACAGGAACCGTCAGCTGGCACTCAGCTGGCGTTGCAGTGCTCTATATACCGACCTCTGGTTCTCCTCGATCCATGGAGTGGGGCTGCGCCGTTGCCTCGGGTGTCTCCAGGAGACCTCTCTGTCGTTGGCACTCAAGATAAAATGGCAGTGCTCTATATATCGACCTCCGGCATCCTCCGATCCACGGGAGCTAGCAGACCCACTCACACGTGTTCGCTAGCTTGCTTCTCTCCCGGCAGTATCCCGTTAGGTCACAGGCAGCTCTCACCGATCTCCCGTCTCCCTAAAGGACAGCATGACCCTCTTCCACGGGTATAGCTGTGTGTTACTGCAAACGTGTATACTGTGTAGCACCTGGATTCAATAACACCACACCTATCCTGCACCTCTTTCACCTCCCCGCTGTAAACGAATCGCCCTCACTATAGGAAAGCTTCAGGTGTGAGGTGTAGAGGCAGGAACAAAATAGGGGAAGCCGTGGATAATGATGAACGGACACAAGTCTACTTTGGAGAATATATTAAAAGAAAGGATCAAACAGGGAACATATAACTGTATAGAGTATATCTCCTGCTATTAATTGGGGTTAAGCCAGCTGAGTGCCAGAGACCGAGAGGTCTCCTGGGGACACCCGAGGCAACGGCGCAGCCCCCCACCGTGGATCGAGGAGAACCGTAGGTCGGTATATAGAGTACTGCAACGCCAGCTGAGTGCCAACGACCGAGAGGGTTCCTGTGGACGCTTGAATCACCTGCATCACCCGGTAAATATGCCCCATTAGGCATTTCCCTGTCTCTTATTATAGGGGCTTGTCCATTGATCTATCACTGAAATTTGGTAGAAAGACTATCTCTTACCCAACAGATTACGCCCCAGGTGAAGGACAGGGGGACACAAGTTTCTTTTATGTGAGGAGACAGTCACACTACTTCTTGAGCGACAATTATTTCTACTATACTATCCGGATTACTGGACTCAGATTTGAGAATTTATAGTGGGACATTAATTCATTAATAGCAGAGAAGAGGAATCAGTCTTTGGGACTCATAGTGATTTTCTCATGCTATAAATAGGACCATCTGGCACGTTTACTATTTCCAGACTGGTTAGATTGCCATTAATATCTTGCCCTGCATACTAGATACAACCAATCGAATTACATTATCGCATTTCGTATGTTTTTTCTTTGCGTCGAATGCATTGTTTTCTATGAATATCTAAGGTTATATTTGTGATTAGCCAGCATTAGGGCTGCAATAAGAATTTACTAGCTCACAAGATTGTACATGCGCACTTGATATAGTATTACATATATATATAGAGAGAGAGAGAGAGAGAGAGAGAGAGAGAGAAAGAAAGATAAGCTGGCTGTGTGTGTGTATGTATATATATATATATATATATAGATACACACACACACACACACACACACACACACACACACACACACACACACAAACTGGCCGGGGCTGTGTGTGTTTTAGTTGGGTGACGTGGGATGTTAACCGCACCATGTGTTTCCTTCTCAGTCCCCTCTGTCCCTCTGGTGACCTCTGGAAGCATTGTGTCCGCCAGCCTGGTGACTGACCTGGAGGGTCTGTCCATGACGGATACATCGCTGACCCCCACGGTGAGCAGGGGGCGACACCGTGTCGTGTTATTGGATAATGGTGCCGGGCATTGTGGGATCAGGAAATGTAATGAAAATGTAGTCCGGCCTAATTACCAGGGAACTTTACACTAATGGACTCCAGATTCCCTGCAGGGGTTAAATTGAGTTTTATGCTATCAAGTGTTTTCTCTGACACTCTTCTATTCTCCATTCATTTATTTGTGTCCCTCCTTTCCTCTGCTCACCTCTTCTCTCCCTCCTCGTCCCTCTCCTGACCCCATACTCCTCCTCTCTATCTCCCATTAATTTCTTCCTATCATCTGCTCCTCTTTGCCCCCTTATCCTCCTATCCCCTCTTCTCCCTTCCTCCACCAGCCACTTGTTTCCTCCCTTTATCTCTCCTCCTTCCCTTTCCTCTCCTTCTCACACACCTTCCTCTCTCTCTCTTTCCCATTAGGTTGTGAGCCCAATCTTCTCCTCAGGGAGGACCTTTGAGCTGCTGCACCGTATGACTGGGGAGGGTCTGTCCGTGGAATACATCTTCAGCCGCCAACCTTTCCCCCCGGACCCTCGCATGGTGTCCGTTCAGATCCAGATCTCCAACAACATGGAGGGGGAGGTGCAGAATGTGCGTATCAGTGACCCCAAACTGTTGTCCAGCCTGAGGGTCCAAGAGTTCCAGGAGATCGGTAACTAGGGGGGTGAACAAGGGCCCAATGTCTGACCCCTGCATGTGACTCAAACTCAACTCATGACCTTCTTGAAGGTATGAGAAGCCATCACATGCCATGCCCACTCACCCCAACTCATGACCTCTCATTCTCTCCATGTCATGGCCTCTCAGTGTCTCCATGTCATGACTTCCCTCTCACTCGCCATTTCATGACCTCACCCAACTTATGACCTCTCATCCAACTCTTCAACCTCTCATGTCAACTCATGGTCTCCAACGCCTGACCTCTCTATCCATGTAATGCCCTCTCCGCCTCATCCCAATTCTGAACCTCTCACTCCGTGCCATGACCGCTCTCTCCACGCCATGACCGCTCTTTCTCCTCTCTGCAGAGTCTCTGGCTCCTGGAGAAAGCTCCATGGTCATAATGGGCATAGACTTCTGCGACTCCACCCAGGCTGCCAACTTCCAGTTATGGTGAGCGCCCCCCTCCCCTTTGGCCATGGGGCTGGGTACCCCTTATAGCCAGATAGGGAGACCTTGCAGATATTTGCGTCCAGGTTGTAGGAGTCTCCATATGCAGGGCTGTGATGGAGCTAGCAAGTTCATTCTACTTATATTATAGTGTAGTGTGTAATATTCCCGTGATATTAACCGTTTGCTGATTGGTAGCTCAGTACATGACCTGCTTCTGCCCTTTCCCAGCACACACTCCCGCCAGTTCTATGTGTCCATCCAACCACCCGTGGGGGAGCTGATGGCGCCCGTCTTCATGAGCGAGAACGAGTTCAAGAGAGAGCAAGGTGAGTGATGGGGAGGAGTGGGGGGAGCACCCCCCCTCCCCCATGATTGTGCTGCGCTGTATAATGATGTTGAGTATCTTTATACACTTTCAACCCCCTGATAATGAACATGCTGTGTTGTGTGATGTTGAGTATCTAGACCAATTGGGTGGGTCAGCGAACCTTCCACCATGTTCCTCTAACCCACGTGATACGAGCAGTATCGAGTATCTTCGATAGTAACTATAACATTACTGCTTCCCCACTCAGGAAAACTCACGGGTATGAATGAAATCACGGAGAAGCTGTCAGTGGGCGGGACGTGTCACAGCGACCACATCATCGTACAGCGCATTACGTCTGCCGCTAACATGAGCCGCGTGCCGTGTGGCGCTGACAAGGAGTACAGGTGAGGGGCCGCACACGCAGGGTCATAACGCGAAAAGGGCGTTTATTTTAATGTTCATTTTATGCAAACCTCAAACTCAACAGCACTTTCTAACCCTGTCACTGCCATTAATACACTTTGCTCCTAGGAAGGACTGACCCCTTAACCCTGTCACTGCCATTAGTACACTTTGCCCCTAGGAAGGACTGACCCCTTAACCCTGTCACTGCCATTAGTACACTTTGCCCCTAGGAGGGACTGATCCCTTAACCGTCACTGCCATTAGTACACTTTGCCCCTAGGAGGGACTGAGCCATTAACCCTGTCACTGCCATTAGTACGCTTTGCCCCTAGGAGGGACTGAGCCATTAACCCCGTCACTGCCATTAGTACACTTTGCCCCTAGGAAGGACTGACCCCTTAACCCTGTCACTGCCATTAGTACACTTTGCCCCTAGAAGGGACTGACCCTTTAACCCTGTCACTGCCATTAGTACACTTTGCCCCTAGGAGGGACTGACCCCTTAACCCTGTCACTGCCATTAGTACAGTTTGTTCCTAGGAGGGACTGACCCCTTAACCCTGTCACTGCCATTGGCACACTTTGCCCCTAGGAGGGACTGACCCCTTAACCCTGTCACTGCCATTGGCACACTTTGCCCCTAGGAGGGATTGACCCATTAACCCTGTCACTGCCATTGGCACACTTTGCCCCTAGGAGAGACTGACCCCTTAACCATGTCACTGCCATTAGTACACTTTGCTCCTAGGAGAGACTGACCTTTCACTGGCCGGTAACTCCGTTTGCTTCCCACAGGTTCGCAGCAAAGACGGTGAGCAGTGGGACGCTCATCCTGGTCACTCTGACTCTAAAAGGCGACGCTGCGGCCCTGCTGACCATCAACAGCGAGAAGATGGTGATCGGAACTATGCTGGCCAAGGATATCATGCAGGCGCTGACCCAGTGACACGGGGAGGGAGATATGACACCTTAGGGGTGGGAGACCGCTGCCTTGTATCCTCCCGTCCTCCCCCCGCTGCAGATGGTCACTTTACAAAATCACTCTTAGTAAGACCAGCCACCCGCAGCGCACTCCATGGTGCGATAAGGCAACCCCACGCATTTCACCGGCGTTAATCACAGGCACCCATAACACATTGGGGAACAGTGTATCCGTAGCGTATTAGAGCAGAGTTGGGGCCCCGGGGACTACACCCCGCAGCTGGTGGGTCTATAACTTTGTCACCAGGTGTAGTCACTCCAGGGTTTAATAATTCGGTGAGGGAACTGCCGTTGTAACCATCTTTGGTCCGAAGAGCTTACAGTCTACGTTTTGCAAGTGATGGGAGGTGGTGACACACCGCAGCAGTCTGTACCCTGAGTACAATGTCACGCATCACTATTATTTCTCGTCTGATATACATGTTTGGGGTTTATCCTCTGCACATGCGTGCAGTGATTCTGTAATAAGAACGCTGAACATGCGTGCAGTGATTCTGTAATAAGAACGCTGAACATGCGTGCAGTGATTCTGTAATAAGAACACTGAACATACGTGCAGTGATCGGACTCGCGTGGCGGTCATTGTTGATCCTGTGTCTGTGGCTTGTCACTGATACAGACGCCTATGTCCGTGGCTGCTCGCCGTTACAGATGCGTGTGGCTGGTCATGATTAGAAACGCCCGTGTCCATGGCTGGGCATTAGTACAGACGCCTATGTCCCTAGCTGCTCATTATTAGAGTCCCGTGTCTGCGGCCACGTTATTCCAGATACCTGCATTCCTGGCCGGTCAGATGAACAGGCGCCTGCGTCCCTGGCTGTGTAGCTCTGGTCCCTCGTTTTATTGTGCACCCACAGAATGACCGGTTTAACCCTTGCACTGCTGTCCGTCCTGTCCCCTCTCTGTCCGGTGTCCGTCCTGTCCCCTCTCTGTCCGGTGTCCGTCCTCTCCCCTCTCTGTCCGGTCTCTCCCCTCGCTGTCCAGTCTCCCCTCTCTGTCCCCTATCTGTCCGGCCTCTCCCCTCTCTGTCCGGGTCCGGCCGTCCCCTCTCTCTCCGGTGTCCGGCCTGTCCCCTCTCTCTCCGGTGTCCGGCCTGTCCCCTCTCTGTCCGGTGTCTGGCCTCTCCCCTCTCTCTCCGGTGTCCGGCCTCTCCCCTCTCTGTCCGGTGTCCGGCCTCTCCCCTCTCTGTCCGGTCTCTCCCCTCTCTGTCCGGTGTCCGGCCTCTCCCTTCTCTGTCTGGCCTGTCCCCTCTCTCTCCGGTGTCCGGCCTCTCCCCTCTCTGTCCGGCGTCCGGCCTCTCCCCTCTCTGTCCGGCGTCCGGCCTCTCCCCTCTCTGTCCAGCGTCCCCCCTCTCTGTCCGGTGTCTGGCCTTTCCCTTCTCTGTCCGGCCTGTCCCCTCTCTCTCCGGTGTCCGGCCTGTCCCCTCTGGCCAGTGTCTTGTGCTGTTCTCACTGAGCATTTATTTATTAAAATAGCCAGATCCGTCAATAAAACTCAATGTGAAAAAGCGTCCGTGTCCGATTGTGTCCTCATGCCTGGTATCTGTGTTTAAGGGTGGGGTGTATACGGTCATAGGGGGTCACATCCTAACACTGTAGTTAGAGGGTTAATCTCAAAAAGAATTTAGTAATCTTACTGGCTTCCTTAAAATAATTTAACAATGCTAAAAGCAAAGATTTGGCTCTCCTTTCTTTGGAAATTATTCACAAGTTGTATTTCTTCGGGGGCCTCTGAATGGAAGTGTTTCACAATCAAGCGTTTTCTTTCCCCTTACACCACCCTTTATCAGAGATACAGATAAGGGGTATTGGGGGGCTTTGTGGGTAGAGGTGACAAGGGAGCGGGACACCATGCACATGTAAAAGAGGAGAGATCACAAAAATAGTACAATACTGTACAGCACACAAATGATATTCCTATGAAATTCTGCAAAGATTATACTCACAAGCAGACAGTGAGTAAAGGCATTTCACACATAAAGTGTACACGAACAGTAGTCCCACGTAGAGGGGTGTCTGGGGACCAGGGTGGGATGGATAGGGTGCACGCCTCTTCTTCTCCAGGAATCGCGATTAGGTTTGGAATGGAGATGCTCCGCCACAGGTGCTCCTAATTGCGGCCGCAAGAAGCAACGAACAGCTCGGCGTCTCTCCTCCACGTGTCTGGTATCTGCCTCAATTCTACGCGTTTCGCTAGAGAACTAGCTTCGTCAGTATTGGGGGCTTTGCCTGTGCAAACTTGTTGAACACACAGACGTCAGACACAAGGGAGCAGCACGAGGAAATCAGCCCCCTCCCAAGTCTCAGCTCCCCGTGTCCCTATAATAACTTTAATAAGGATTTAATCATACTTATAGGGGGCAGATTTGGGGGAAAAGGCGTCAGTCACCCAGATATGACCCTTTAGCCATGTCACTGCCATTAGTACACTTTGCCCCTAGGAGGGACTGACCCCTTAACCAAGTCACTGCCATTAATACACTTTGCGCCTAGGAGGGACTGTCCCCTTAACCCTGTCACTGCCATTAGCACACTCTGGCCCTAGCAGGTACTGACCACTGCTTGACTGGGCCACTGATTTAGCCACCTGTGCTCAGCAGGGATATCCATAAAAGCCGGCCTGTGTGCGGCTCTCGAGGACAGGTTTGGACACCCCTGACCTAGACAAAGCTGTGCCTGAGATAAAGGAACACAAGCAGAAGAAATCTATAAAAGTTACCAATGACTTCAAGCAAGGAAGGGTGTTTAGACACCAGATCAGTGGAAGGACAAGGGTACTGGATGACCAAGATTATTTTAAACTTTGGTATTTTAGACCCCGTTTACCACACGACCACCTACGGAAAGAAGAAAACAAGAAGGGGTGGGAAGAAAACAAGATCTGAGAAACAGAGACGTTTGGGCCGAGAGAAGCAGAGGCAAAAAGAACAGGTTCTAACCACTCTGACAGAACCATACAAATACCCAAATTATCAACCTTTCACATTCCATACTTAACGCTGACCACATTAAAGTACTAAATAAAGGTCTATCATTCTCTCCAACAAGTGATCTAAACACTTTGGAGTGGGTCAACGACACGAACCTCTTCGCCCGCAAACTTCTGTTACATACATTTTTCTGCAGAACCACTCAGGAACTTGAGGCTCTTAATAATCTGGTCTCCCCTTTGGAAAATTTTCGAAAAACCACAGGATGAAGGGCCTTTCATGACCCAAAACCCAAATCTAGGTTTACTCCCCCCATGGAAACCAGCGCCAATGTGGAGATGTTCGTAAAATTAGTTTGGTATATCGAATGTCTACCCAAAACCAGACACCAAGAGAATTTAAACTCGCGAGATTGGAAGGCACTTCATGAGCTCCAAAATGATAAGACCATCACTATTAAACCATCCGATAAGGGCGGTCATATAGTCATGCAAAAAGTAGACGAGTATGTTTACGGGAATTTAAGACTACTATCCGATAGAGAACGCTACGAGATTTTATCCAAAGATCCCGCTATTCAATATACAAAAGAGCTCACTAAAATAGTCAATCAGGGCCTTCAACTGAAGATCGTTAATAAACCTGAATTTGAGTGTATATTGAGTAGAACACTGTCACGCTGCACTCACCACAAACAGGACTGAAGACCGCGGGGCTGAGGTGGGGGTGGAAAGACACCGACCCACAACCACGCAGTCCTGTCCGGAATGCGCAGTCCAAGTCGTTCAGCGTCGTAGGGTTGGAGAGGTCCTGGTAGTCAGGGTACTTGCCGTAATTCAGGGTCGGAGAGTGGAGGATGGTAGATTTCCGTAGCCAAGGTCCAGGGTAATAGAAGGTAGAATGGTCAAGGGACGAAGCCGGGATCAAAGCGCAGCAGAGTGTAGGAATCCGAAGAAGAGCCAAAATCAGGACAGGAGGGAACATTTCAATTCATTTTCTCTACTGAATCATGATGATGATCAGAGAACCATACTAACCAGGATATCTATCCCTATCCCACAAAGGTATGCACTCTTTAAACAGAGATATATATTCCCTAAGGGATTATTCACTCCCATTCTGTTCATCTAATTCAATATTTGGTTTTCCTCTTATTCCCTATAAATATCAACTTAATATCATTTCTCTAACTAAAATCACCAATATGTTATTTATTTATGACACCAGCGTGGTCATATCCAGTGGCGCATGTACCATTTTTGCCGCCCCTGCATTTTTAGTCTCGCCTTGCGAAGCGGCAAAATAATTGGTAATAACCCCGGGCAGCGAGTATTACTAAGTGACCGCGCGCGGCGTCTTCCGTCGGCCATCGTACCAACTAGTGCAGCGTGCAGGCTACATAGGTGCAACGCAACGGGCAGCTCGCCAAAGAGGGCGGCATGCCGGGACACCGCCGAAGAAAAGCAAAGATAAAGAGAAACCGGTACAATAAAATGTTATCATGCTCATGCTATTTAAATCTGAATATATATATATATAAAACGGGGGGGGGAGGGGGAAGACGTAAAAAAACCCGGGAAATTTGCCACTCCCCAATGTTGCTGCTCTGTCCCGGGCCTATCGGGAAATCCACCACCGGTCATATCCTTCGTCTCCAACTGGAGCCAGGGGTCGGCAGCCGGCATCAAACTGTGCTGCACCGAAAAAACCACGAAAAAAATGAAATAAACGGACTTATTATTGTGGGAGGCGTTTTCTTCCCCCGTGTTTTTTTCCTTTCCCTAATTCTGATTGAAGTAAGTTTATCGTATGTTAATGCTAGTACAGTATATACCTGTTAGTGTGTGCGTGTACAAGTACATGCATCATGTATGTGTTTGTAGCGGTGTAATAAGACGTTTAAGCCGGGGTGTGGCTCTTCCACTTGACAGGTTGCAGACCCCTTTGTCTCAAATCAATAGGGGCGCTGTTCCTTTAAAGCCGGCGATTCTTGGTTGCTATAGTTACAGGACCCCTGCAGTTGAAGCTGCTATTTGGAGAAAAAAAAAAATGTCTCCATTCAATATGTGCATCAATACAATCTGCACACTGACAAGTGATTAGCTACGTTGCTGATCGATCCGTTCTCCTGTAATCGATCGGCGAAGATTCGGCTCGGGGGGTTCACTAAATCCCCGTTAGTGCTGCAGAAGAGGACCAAAGATGCAAACTTCTGTGTGGAAGATCATGTGACCAGGCAGGCACTAGATACAATTGGTGCACTGCTAGAGAGAGGGCAGGGTTCAAGAGCCAGAGCCTGTTCCAGAAGAGGAAGGGGATGTGACTTTGTAAATGGTTGCTATAGGAACCAAAAATGCTTGTTACATTAGACTACATTAAAAATGTCAGTAATTATTTTTTTTTAAATGCTACAAGTATTTTCTCACAGTACAGAACTGATTTATTTAAAAAAAAACAAACACGTAGGATATTGCTTGAACTGCTGCTTTAAGATGCGCGCCCAGAGATTGAATCGCGCCCATCCCGGGAGAAGCGAGTAACACGAGAAACGTGTGCTTTGGTGATCCTAGCTGACGTCATTCGTCAGTGAGCTATCTGGGGGGCATAGCTAGGGAAGCACCGAGAGACGACCGCATACTGCTCACCGGCGCCCCGCTGCACAGCTTCAGTGACCTGTGCCGAGCATCAAGCTTATTAGTAACCTAAGTCAGTTCAGTGGATAAGGGATGGGGAGATTTAGGGACTTTCTCTTCCCAGCTTTCTTATCTTGATTTATTCATCTCTCCTTCTCTATCCCGGCCAGCAGGATAAACATACAGACGAGCTCAGGATCACTGTACTAACAGTCTCAGGTATACAGAGGGAGATAGCCCTACCTACCTGCATCCTATACCTCAGCAGTCTCACATATACCTGCAATAGCAGCGCTGCGTCTCAGGTATACAGAGGGAGTTAGCCCTACCTACCTGCATCCTATACCTCAGCAGTCTCACCTATACCTGCAATAGCAGCGCTGCGTCTCAGGTATACAGAGGGAGTTAGCCCTACCTACCTGTATCCTATACCTCAGCAGTCTCACATATACCTGCAATAGCAGCGCTGTGTCTCAGGTATACAGAGGGAGATAGCCCTACCTACCTGTATCCTATACCTCAGCAGTCTCACCTATACCTGCAATTGCAGCGCTGTGTCTCAGGTATACAGAGGGAGTTAGCCCTACCTACCTGTATCCTATACCTCAGCAGTCTCACCTATACCTGCAATAGCAGCGCTGCGTCTCAGGTATACAGAGGGAGTTAGTCCTACCTACCTGTATCCTATACCTCAGCAGTCTCACATATACCTGCAATAGCAGCGCTGCGTCTCAGGTATACAGAGGGAGATAGCCCTTCCTACCTGTATCCTATACCTCAGCAGTCTCACCTATACCTGCAATAGCAGCGCTGTGTCTCAGGTATACAGAGGGAGTTAGTCCTACCTACCTGTATCCTATACCTCAGCAGTCTCACCTATACCTGCAATAGCAGCGCTGTGTCTCAGGGATACAGAGGGAGATAGCCCTACCTACCTGTATCCTATACCTCAGCAGTCTCACCTATACCTGCAATACCAGCGCTGTGTCTCAGGTATACAGAGGGAGATAGCCCTACCTACCTGTATCCTATACCTCAGCAGTCTCACCTATACCTGCAATAGCAGCGCTGTGTCTCAGGGATACAGAGGGAGATAGCCCTACCTACCTGTATCCTATACCTCAGCAGTCTCACCTATACCTGCAATACCAGCGCTGTGTCTCAGGTATACAGAGGGAGATAGCCCTACCTACCTGTATCCTATACCTCAGCAGTCTCACATATACCTGCAATAGCAGCGCTGTGTCTCAGGGATACAGAGGGAGTTAATCCTACCTACCTGTATCCTATACCTCAGCAGTCTCACCTATACCTGCAATAGCAGCGCTGCGTCTCAGGTATACAGAGGGAGTTAGCCCTACCTACCTGTATCCTATACCTCAGCAGTCTCACCTATACCTGCAATAGAAGCTGCGTCTCAGGGATACAGAGGGAGTTAGTCCTACCTACCTGTATCCTATACCTCAGCAGCCTCATCTATACCTGCAATAGCAGCGCTGCGTCTCAGGTATACAGAGGGAGTTAGCCCTACCTACCTGTATCCTATACCTCAGCAGCCTCACCTATACCTGCAATAGCAGCGCTGCGTCTCAGGTATACAGAGGGAGTTAGCCCTACCTACCTGTATCCTATACCTCAGCAGCCTCACAAGAGATTGCACCAGCAGCGCTGTGATGTACAGAACACAGAGGGATTTAACCCTATTCATGTAGTATTATTATTCCTGAGTTATGCCCACGGCCTGATACTCGCCCCCAAGACTTCATTGTCTCCAAACATGAGTTTGGTTATTACGGTTTGTCATGATAATATCATGAGACACTGGGTACTTTGATCAATCTGGTGCTTTGGGGGTTAATGTGGGTACAGTTTGATTTAAAAAAAATACAAAGAAGTGTTTTATGGCCTGCTTGCCCCTTGAAAGGAAAAATAGTGGGATACCGGCTCAAACATAAATATCAAATAGTGTATGATGTGAACCAGATGTGAACCTGGTGCATCTGCTTGCCCCTTGGCCGGGCCTGCTTGTAGGACCATTAAAAGAATCTAGAGATGGAAGTAAATGATGGTTCTCCCACACTAAGGTAAACAGGACCATGGCCAAGGTATTTCAAAGCTTACAGTCATTTGGTAGAAGAGTTTTTTCCCTCTGTCTTAAAACTGTCAATATCACAGCGGATTTACAACAGGGGCTCGGTTTATGTCCTTTGAATGGCAAAAAATACTACATACGAGAGCAAGTTTTTATGAAAAATCAGATTCCAACAGAGGGGTAAACAATAGGCAGACAGGCGCACTGGGGGGTATGAACAATTTATTAATCTAAGACAGTGGGCAAGGCATCCACTGATACAGAATAAAAACAGCAATAAGGCAAAGTATAACAAAAAACGTATAAAACGGGACTGGTAAATACACCAGTGTGATCGGTGTGGAGCAAGGGGTGACCACAGGATCTAGCTACGCCCTACAGAACGGGTCCGGACCAATCTGAGTACTTACCCTGCTAGAGACAAGGGGACCCGCTCCCACCGGCTGCAATAACTCCACAGGAACTGCCACCACGTGACCTCTACGCGTTTCGCACGTAGTGCTTCGTCAGGAGGTCACGTGATAGCGCTGTCCCTGGAGTTTAAGTGCAGAGCAGCAGCCAATGGATCTAGTGTAATTAGAGAAAGTAGGAGCACATGCAATCCCAATCGAGTGCAAATGGAGTTCCCTGCAGCATGTATAGAGGATTAACTACTTAAAAGCACATTCTAAATTGGAGCAATGTTAAACAGGTCCCAATTTTAGCTCTAAATAATTCCAAAATCATACCAACATAACCATATTAAATGTAAACATATATACACTGATATTTAAAAAGAGTTTTTTCCCTCTGTCATAAAACTGTCAATATCACAGCGGATTTACAACAGGGGCTCGGTTTATGTCCTTTGAATGGGAAAAAATACTACATACGAGAGCAAGTTTTTATGAAAAATCAGATTCCAACAGAGGGTTATTTGGGCCCAAATATGTGATATCGCCTGTTCCTGAACCAGTGGCCTCTCTGGGGGAAAGCTATGGCATTTGGTGATGTATAGGTTTTCTTTTATGTTATATCCTTTTTATTTTGAGAAACTGTTCTGCATTTTATTGTAACTGTATATTCTTGTGATCCTTTTTTCTGTGATCTAACCACTGTATTTGTATATATATTAAAACATTTAATAAGTGATGCTTTGGGCTCTGAAGGAGCTGTTGCACGCTCTGGGGAGAGTATTTACGTTATCGGACACATTTTGCGACAACAGATTTTGGTGTGTCAAAGTGCATAGGGGATTCTATAATCAACAGGGACCAGGGACCCTCACAATTATTAATATAACATCTTATCTTATTTGCATACCCCAGGTGGTGGCAGTGGATAGATATGATTGCAATTGAGTAAGGGGTTAATATTAACTCTCTGGAGGTACCTTGCACAGGCGAAAGGCGAGTTGGCTAGAGCAGCGGTGCGCAAATTGGGGGGTGGGAAAATTTGCAGGGGGGGCGCAGGTTTTTACAGAGGCCCCGCGCTCTTCCCCCAGGCATTTAATTTAATGCTGGGGGAGACGTGAGGCTTCTGTAACCTCACTTACCTACTGGCAGCCAGGTCTTCTGCGACGCGACGCCATGGCAACCCGGCATCAAATGACGCTGTGGGGTCATGTGACGTCATGCGTCGCCATGGCAACGCGCATCAAATGACGCGGTGGGGTCACGTGACCCGCAACGTCATTTGAAGCCATGCCTTCGGGGGAGGAGGGGCTCCCAGGAAAGGGGCCGCAGCTGAAAAAGTTTGCGCAGCGCTGGGCTAGAGTAGCTGTGTGTATTAGCCCTGGTTGCATATCTAAGTCACGTGCTCACTTGTGTGCTGTTTGTGGCGGTGGTATATGGGGACGGATTTAGGAGAGATATAACTCATTGGAGGTAACTTTGCGAAAGGGAGGAGTGGGGCAGCTTCCGAGCTGTGAATTAGGCTGCGTCCACCGTGCCGCTGACCTCGCTCATGCTTGAGAGTGGTGACGTCACCAACTTTCCAAGCATGAGCGTTTGGCTGTCCGGCAATTTTTTTTTGTAAGAGCGTTTGGGCCGTGGCCGGGGGCGTGGCCGAGCAGTGACTGGCGCTGATTGGCTGAGGAGGTCATGTGACCCTTCAGCGCGCCAGAAACACAATGTTATCTGTCTCGGCTAGCACCTAGCGCCCGTGAGCGTACGGGCACGTTGCATGGGCGTGTCCGGACAGATATTGTGCTGACCGCGCTAAGCGCCAAGCGTGGTCAGCGGCACAGTGGAGTCAGCCTTAATACTTGTCCACGCCAAGCGTGGTCAGCGGCACAGTGGACTCAGCCGTAATCCTTGTCCTTTACTGGAGATATTGTCCATTTGAGGGACCTCTGCGGAGCTGAAAAGTGGGAGCGCTTGCGAGCGTGAGTATTAACCCTTGCCCCGTATGCAGGTCACATACTCGCAGGGTGCCGTACG
>NC_134500.1:27128050-27178670 GCF_040206685.1 Ascaphus truei
TATTTATCTATGTATATCTGTGTGTGTGTGTCTGTGTATCTCTCTATCCCTATTTATCTGCAGACTGTATATCTCTATCTGTGTGTGTGTCTGTGTGTCTGTCTGCCCACTAGCACTGTCAGAGATATGATATGTAACACAAATAAATGATCCACAGGAAACAGAAATGTTGGAACTTTCCTTAATTTGCAGAATATGAGAACATTCCTGTTTTAACCTGAAAGATTACTAAGAAAACACGAACTGGTGTGTATGTGTACACACACACACACACACACACACACACACACACACACACACACACACACACACACACACACACACACACACACACACACACACACACACACACACACACACACACACACACACACACACACACACACACATATAGCATAGGTTGAACTTGATGGACGTATGTCTTTTTTCAACCTTGTCTACTATGAAACTATGATATATACACACACACACACACACACACACACACACACACACACACACACACACACACACACACACACACACACACACACACACACACACACACACACAACACACGTGTGTGAATGTGTGTATGTATATATGTATATATCATAGTTTCATAGTAGACAGGGTTGAAAAAAGACATATGTCCATCAAGTTCAACCTATGCTAAATTTAGATGACAGATACTTTATCCTATATTTGTACTTAACAGTATATTGATCCAGAGGAAGGCAAACGAAAAACCCCAGAGTCATATCATCCAATGATATCTCATGAGGGGAAAAATAAATTCCTTCCTGACTCCAAATATTGGCAATCGGATTAATCCCTGGATCAACATCCTTCCCATGTATACTTATTTGGTATATCCCTGTATACCTTTCCTTTATAAAAAGATGTCCAACCTTTTTTTGAACACATCTATTGTATCTGCCATTACATGTACGTGTGTGAGGCTACGTCCATGCTGCCGCAGAACGTGCGGCGCGATCACATTGCCTTAAGGCATTGATCACGCCCCTAGACTGCGCGGGCGCGTGCGACAGCAGGACGGGGGCGCGCGTCGCCGAAGGAATCAGTTTAAACTGATTTCTCGGATGCGACGGGCAGGTCACGTGAGCTGGTTCTCCCAGCTCCGTGACGTCACTTTTACGCCCCCCCCCCCCGCCGGCGCGTCTAGCAAGCCCGTAAAACGCACACGCTTCACGCGGGTGACGTCACGGACGCGCACGCCTCCGCGCGGACGAAGGCAGTATGGACCTGCCCTGAGTGTGTATAGATAGTTAGGCCTCGTTCAGGGTGCCAGAGACAGGAGGTGGAGGATGCGCATCCGCGCGTCAGTCTGCTGGGCGATGTGTGCACATCATCCCCAGCAGACCTTTGCTAGCGTTGAGGAGGCGGGGCTACAGACTTGAGGTTAGGGATGGGTGTAGTGATTTCCCTAATGATTTCATTGGCTGCCGATGTACCAGTGACGCTGCTGCAGCTTGAAAAAACAACTTGAGTTGTTTATGGAAACTGTTGCAGTGTCAACTCCGTACTTCGGAGACAATGAAAGCTGGTACCCTGACAACTGCTATTCAGTTGAAACACTTTGCCCGCGCACGTCGCAAAGCCGGCACCATGAACAAGGCCTTAGGTTATGGTGGTTAAAAAAAGTGATAAAAACCCTCCACAGCAAAGCATATAGCAAATGGAAATATTATTGTGTGCTCATTTGCATGTCTTAGACAGGTCTGCAACCCCGCCTTTCACCATTATCACCCAGCACACAGCACTTCAACTGCAGCAAGGGATTCTGGGAAATTACATCCAAATGAGCACTGTGTGCATGTCATTTCCCAGAATCCCTTGCTGCAGTGGAAGTGCTGTGTGCTGGGTGCTAATTGTGAAAGGCGGGGTTGCAGACCTGTCCAAGACATGCAAATGAGCATACAGTAATATATGTAAATATAAAAAGTGAGTGTGTATATGTGTATATATGTCTGTGAGAGTATATGTGTGTATACATGTGTGTGTGTATACATATACATATACATATACATATATATATATATATATATATAAAATATATATATATGTATGTGTGTGTATACTGCCTTCTCTTAATAAATGCACCGATATATGTATACTATATATAAATAAATGTACATTCCTTCCTATTAATAAGTGCATTCAAATATGTCTAATATATATTACCAAAGTCACCCCTTTGTGCTCCTCCTGTGTGCTCTCCGCTCCCAGGGTTGCACTTGCGCCGCGCTCCCTGCCCGCGCACTCTGCGCACAGGGCTCCCTGCTGCGCCTGATTAGCGCCCGGTGTGCGGGAGGGCGGGGTTAGGGCTCGGGGGCTATAAATACTGCACCCCGTCACACGCTAAACCGTTGCAAAAAATAAGACATTTCATAAAAGCCGCCTCGGACTTCAGTTTTAATTTTCCCCCGGACAGGAGCCGGAGCATGGCATTCCCGCTGGTAAGGGTGCGGGGGCTGCCCCCCGGGGTGCTGCACCCTGCGGGCACGGCGCTACTTACACCGGTTTGCTTTGTGTGGGCCAGCTGCATTAACCCCTGCAGCGCTGGGTGGGGAGGGGGATAATGCAAGTGACAGGGATACATGTGGGTCTGAATATATATATCTATATATACACATCCTTTATTAAGGATTAGAGAGACCCCCACACACACACTTATTAATGCAATATATACACACCTTATTAAGGATTAGATACACACACTTATTAATGCAATATATACACACCTTATTAAGGATTAGATACACACACACACTTATTAATGCAATATATACACACCTTATTAAGGATTAGATACACACACACTTATTAATGCAATATATACACACCTTATTAAGGATTAGATACACACACACTTATTAATGCAATATATACACACCTTATTAAGGATTAGATACACACACACACACACACACACACACTTATTAATGCAATATATACACACTTTATTAAGGATTAGATACACACACACACACACTTATTAATGCAATATATACACACCTTATTAAGGATTAGATACACACACTTATTAATGCAATATATACACACCGTGTGTGTGTGTGTGTGTGTGTGTGTGTGTGTGTGTGTGTGTGTATACACTTTGTGAATGCAGTTAAACACCTCGCTGCACTTATTAAAGTGAGTGAGGTATGTAAATGTGCATTCAGTGTGTGTATGTATATATGTATGTGTGTGTAATATATATATATATATATATATATATATATATATATATATATATATATATATATATATATATATATATATATATATATATATATATATATATATATATATATATATATATATAAAAAAAAAAATTTTTACATAAGTACATTGAGGTGTGTGTATATATTGCATTAACTGGTTGTGTGTATATCTATCTCTAATCCTCAATACGATGTGTATATATTGCATTGATGGGGGGGGGGTGTGTAGTATATATTGAAATTAAGTGCATTGCTGTGTGTATATTGTATTGAGGTGTGTGTATATATTGCATTACGTGCATTGCAGTGTGCTTATATATTGCATTGAGGTGTGTATATTGTGTATTGCATTAATAAGGTGTGTATCTATCATCATTGACAGTCCCTAAACAGATGCATGTAGTATTGAATATATGCAAAATCAGACTAGACAGCTTGGCCCTAATGAGGGGGAGGGGTGTGTGCATATATTATATTAAATGGGTGTATATAGACTAGTAAGGCTCCGGCACACAATGGGTTAGTCGCATGCACGTGCGCCTGGTCCAACGTTCCACACGCCCCGCCCATTCCCCAGGTGTGAGAGCACGCGGCGGGCCGTGAGCGAGGAGGCGGGAAGTGAGTGGCCACGTGCAGAGCAGGATACCACGCCCCGGTGGCGGGCAGGTATATTGTGAACAGTGTGCATGCAGCCTGAGGCCCCCCCCCTTGTAATGTGCCCACACAGCATGCAGCCTGAGGCCCCCCCCGTGTAATGTGCCCACACAGCATGCAGCCTGAGCCCCCCCCCCGTGTGATGTACCCACACAGCATGCAGCCTGAGGCCCCCCCCCCCGTGTAATGTGCCCACAGCATGCAGCCTGAGGCCCCCCGTGTAATGTGCCCACACTGCATACAGCTTAATTCCCCCCCCCCCCCCCCCCCCCGTGTAATGTGCCCATACAGCTTGAGGGAGCCCCCCCCGTGTAATGTGCCCACACTGCGTGCAGCCTGAGGGCCCCCCCTGTGTAATATGCCCACACTGTGCGTGCAGCCTGAGGTCCCCCCCCCTGTGTAATGTGCCCACACTGCATGCAGCCTGAGGGGGCCCCCGTGTAATGTGCCCACACTGCAACCTACCGCTTTGCGCACCCTGATGCATGAGGGACCCTGTGTTATGCTGCGCTTATAGTGCTGGCGACAGATGTCGCGTCAAAACAAATGCATTGTTGCCATCGTGTGCGCTTCTAGTAAGACAGCTTGGTCGCGATTGCTGGATGTCATCTCAATTTGATTTTTCCAGCGTTCGCAGCGTGATGTCGCCGGCACTATAAGCGTAGCCTACTGTGCAGCCCGAGGGCCCCCGTGTAATGTGCCCACACTGGATGGCCCTCCCAACTTAAACTTAACATGGCAAAAACAGAGAGCTCCTTATGCTTCTTCCCAAACCTGGCCCTACTACCTCCTTCCACATTGCTGCTGGAAGCACCATCATTCACCCAGTAGCCCAAGCACGTTGCCTAGGGGTCACACTCAACTCCTTTCTCACATTCAAAATGTTTCTAAAACCTGTCGTATTTTTTCCTCTGCAGTATTACACACAGTATTACCCTTTCCTCAGTTACAGGAGGGCCCCGGGTATACGGCGGGTTCCGTTCCAGGGCCCCGCCATATAGTGAAAATCGCCGGAAAGCGGATCCGGCGATTTTTCAGTGATTTTGCATGCGCAAATCGGCATTTTTGCCGTTCTGCGCATGCGCAACCTATGATATGCGCGTGCAAACTACAGTATGCGCGTGCAAACTACGGTCTGTGCATGTGCGCCGGGCGCACCCGCCCATTCTGTGCATGCGCGACTGAGGATACAAGATGGCGGCCCCCTTCTCGGTGCCGCCGGATCGCCGAGCAGCGGGGCCCTTCTGTACTCGACTGCCAAAACTCTGACACAGGCCCTCATTTTCTCCCGTCTCAATTACTGTAACCTCCTGCTGTCCGGCCTTCCTGCCTCTCACCTGTCTCCCCTACAATATATCCTAAGTGCTGCTGCCGGAATCACTCTACTTTTTCCTAAATCTGTCTGTCTCCCCTGCTGAAATCCCTCTCCTGGCTTCCTATCAAATCCCACATCTCTCACTCAATACTCCTCCTCAATTTTAAAGCTTTACACTCTTCTGCCCCTCCTTACATCTCAGCCCTAATTTCTCGCTATGCACCATCCAGACTCTTGCGTTCTGCTCAAGGATGTCTTCTCTCTACCCCCTTTGTATCTAAAGCCCTCTCCCGCCTTAGGGCCTCATGCAGAGAGCAGCTCTGGGAAAAATTGGAGAGGGAAATAAAATGTACCTAAAATGCTGTTTTTTTTATCCATATGCAGAAAGGTGGGAATTCTGCAATTTATATCATGCATGCGTGTGGCGAGTGTAAAAGGGAGAGATGCGCGCTGCAAAAATGGTTTAGAAAAAAATCGCGTTTTTTTTTTCCCCCCCCTATGGCCGGCGAGCTCCTGTTTCTTGCCAACTTTAGTTGGCGGTGCTAATAGTCGAATTTCGCGCCATTTTATTGGTGCGAACAGCCACTAGATGGCGATCGCGCCTTTCTGAATAAGGGCCTTTTTAAAGCTGGCGAGATTTAGGTTCTCGCCAGCCGCGCGGCGAAATTTGTAAAGAAAAAAAAGCGTGCTTTTTAATAAACTCGCCATTACCTGCCTTTTTCAAGCTATACTTCGCCAAAAAATGCCGCTTTACCTGCTAGCGCTGCTCTCTGCATGAGGCCCTTAAACCTTTCTCACTGACTGCCCCACACCTCTGGAATGCCCTTCCCCTCAATACCCGACTAGCACCCTCTCTATCCACCTTTAAGACCCACCTTAAGACACACTTGCTTAAAGAAGCATATGAGTAGCACCGTGACTAATACAGGCAGTCCTCGGTTATCCGACACAATGCGTTACTAAAAATGGCGTTAGATAGCGAAACACGTTTTCCTATAGGAACACTGTTTAAATGAAAGGTTCCGTTCCTGAAGGCATTTTTAACACTAAAATACACCAAATATTTTATGCAGGCAATAAGATACGCAGCACACAAATAATAAATATATACTGTATTATATATTATATAGTATAATATTATATTATATAATATATATATATTATACACATAAACAACGTTGCAAAGCGTAAGAGCGTTGGATAAGCAGTTTTGGCGTTGTAAAAATGAACATAGGTATGCATTGCATAGCGTTGGATAAGCCATTCGTTGTAAAGCGAAGCGTTGTAAAACGAGGACTGCCTGTACTATACACCAGCGGTGCGCAAATTTAAATTAAATGCCTGGGGATCGAGTGAGACCCCTGCAACTATTTACTTACCGGGATTCAGCCGGCTGTGTTGCCATGGCAACGCGGCGTCAAATGACGCCGCAGCGCCATGTGAAGTGGCATCACACGTGTCAAATGACGCTGTGGGTCACGTGACATCACATGACCCCGCAACGTCATCTGGCACGGGTGAAGGTAAGTGGGGGCGCGGAGCTGGTGGGGGGCAGCACTAAAAGCTTGCGCTCCCCTACTATACACAATACATAAAGCTTGGCCCCCTGCAGACTCGCTTACCTGAATGCCCTCCATCTGTCTCTATACGTTCTCCCCACCAATTAGATTGTAAGCTCTTAGGAGCAGGGACTCCTTTCCAAATGTTACTTTTATGTCTGAAGCACTTATTTTCATGTTCTGTTATTTGTATTTGTTATTTATGATTGTCACGTATATTACTGCTGTGAAGCGCTATGTACACTAATGGCGCTATATAAAGACATGCATACATACACTGTGTACCCTCGGGTAGAGGGGCAGTGACACGGGACATCCTCTTATTATAAAGTGTCCTGCACATATAGGGCCACTCACCCCATAGCGCTCAGTCACCCTATTACTGAGGTTCCTATAACAAAGTGCTGGCTGTTCCACAGGTTTGGGGGCAGTTAACACTTTGAGCACACTCATGACCTATCCCTTGCTTGGGGTTGTTAACATTGCATGCCCCAGGCTGGGTAGTCTATCCTATAGAAAGGGTTACCCACAGCCCCAAAATACAAAGCTGTGCATATAGTCTAACTGCCCATAACACTGGGGGATCCAGAGGCACCCATGGGTGCTGCCCATGTTGCATTAAGGTACCTGTGCTTAATGCAGCAGGGCATGCTGGTCCTTTATGTTACGGGGGTGATGTATCGGTCTATTAATATATTGTGAGAGCCTGATGTACTGGGGCTGTATACAGTATGCATTGTCGTGACATACTGGGACTTTATACAGTATGCTTCAGAATGTATCGTGACATACTGGGGCTGTATAGTGAATGTATTGGGAAACGTTATAATGCATGCATGTATACACAGCCCCAGTTTGTTGTGATGTTGTGTGCCCTGCTGGGTGCCTGGCTTGTCCTGGTGACAGCTCAGTATGTGTGGGCAGTGTTGTTGCTGCAGCTGAGCTGGGATTACAGATCTGATCTTGATCAGTGTCACATTGTAGCGGGTTTTGCTTGTTTACTCCCTTGTCAAGTGTTAACCCATCGGGGTCTGGAACTAGTCTGTGTGGCACATGTATGTATGGGGTTGGTGAGCAGAAAAAAAGGGCACCTGATCAGTTATGGCAGGGAGGGTTAACTGCAGTACGTACAATTGGCATGCAATGTGTGGGATTCTCGAATAGGGAAGAGACTCGGGCAATGCCTTTAATTTGCAAGATCATCGATGTGGTCAAAAGCATTTCTTAAATGTACACAATCGTTATGCCAATACAAATCCTAACTGTGTCATCCTCACAGACCCAAAAACAGCTGTCTGCAAGTAGGTTACTGGCTCTGCACTTCTATAACCCAGGCTGTGATCAAGCTGTATAGGCTTATAGGGCTCCATTTTACAATGGGTAAGAAGCCAAAGGTGACGCTGCTCATTTCCATATCATTTCCCAGAATCCCTGTAAGCATTGTATGTCAAGAGATAATGGGGAAGGGCAGCATTGCAGACTGGTCTGAGACGTGTGACTGCTTGCAGCAAATCCTCTTGCGTGTGGCAACAAAGCCTTTCCTATCTTGTCATGGAGACACAATGCCCTTTAGGTGTTCTTCAATCCCGATGTGTGTACCTTCACATGCATAGTGCCGCCCATGTGAATGGCGGTGCCCACCATGGGACTGGTGCTGCCCAGCGGTGATGCATGAGACAAGGAGGTGTCCCTCACCCGAAGGGCTTGCAGTTAGACTTGGCGTTTGTCCCATTAGAGCAGTGACACCTGTGCACCCCCGAAGATCCCTACCCTCCCATTAATCCTAATCCGTGGGCTGTGTATGCACCATTGCTAATGAGAAGCCAATATTTGCGTTGACATTTGCAGGCGCCAAGGTTTTACGGCGGCATATTTGGGCTCGAGCAAACGTGGAAGGTAGACGCAGATCCAAAGAATGGTCTGTCCTCCAATCTCTCGCCCGCCTGGGACAGGCTGCCCATGAAGTAGGCGTTTAACCCCCTCTTGTGCTTGCTGCACTGTGACCCATTCTTATTTCACCAACTGTTCCCGAGGGTGGTTACACTGTCTTCAGGATCTCATTTCTCTCCTTCCCAGGGGAGAGTGTGCTCAGGTCTGTAATTGTGTTTAATCCCCTGGGATTTCCGTCTGTCTGTAGGATGCAAGGAGCTATAATTTGCAGCGTTGTAGAACTGCTTTACCCTCTGTCAGACTGGCTGTCAGGTTTGAATCATTCACTTTCAACTGTTTGCATTATAGATGGGTGATAAATGTTTTGGGGGGGGGGGTGTGCAGGTGTCTGGGGGGAGGTATGTGTGTCACCCTAAACTAGGTTCTGTGAGGCACTGCAGAAAATGTGATCAAAATAGGTATATTATATATATATATATTGTATATTAAACAAAACCAGCATTATCCATTTTGATCAGATCTCTTGCAGTGTTGCTTCTTTCATAGCTCCTGGCTTGTGTTTATTTTTCCTCTTTAAACCTGGTCTGCCAGATGGGGGTTCACCCCATGGGTGCTGGGAATAGGGGCGCTGCAGCCTGCCTGAGTTGATGCACTTTGACATTAGGGTAATGCAAGTATATACAGAACCCCCTTCCCCCCCCCAACCAGAGTCATTCTTGCCTTCCATGCTCGGTGCTTTTTTCCAGCTTGCCGGCGCTGAAGAGTTAATCTCTGCTCATCTCCCAAATGATGAGGTGTGGCTGAGATCAGAGCCCTGGCAGTAAGGCCCTTCTCTCCTCTTTCTCAGAAGGATGATTTAGGGAGAGCCAGAGACTGCTGGGGCTCGTCCGATACCCCTGCGCTATCCACCTGTAGCAATGCCGACATCTTCCGCAGGATAAACGCCATGCTGGATAACTCGCTCGACTTCACCGGGGTCTGCACCACGCCCATCACCAAGGGCAAATGTGACCACCTGCAAGGTACCTGTCCATGTGAGTGTATATGGCTTTAACACGCGTGGTGTACGTGGCACTAACGCAGGGAGTTGAGCAGGGGCTGAAGGGTGGCTACAGAGGGGGGGTTCTCAACTCAAGTCCTTGGGACACCCCCCCACAGGTTGGGTTTTAAGGATATCCCAGCTTTAGCATAGGTGGCGTCTTCAACTGCATTTCCTGTGCTGAAGCAGTGAGCCACCTGTGCTGATGCAGCAATCCTGAAAAAACGACGGGTGGAAGGGGGAAATTAACTACTGGGTAACGGTGTGGTTGGGTTGTATCTGTTTCTTATTGTATTGATTTGCCTGCCCAGAGTATTATCACTGTTTGCAAAGCTGCAGCATCGCTGCTTTTAGTCACAATTTTCTACCACAAAGTAAAGAACACATTTTCACGTGCTTAAACTTCTACCTTTCTGGCTCAAGCATAAACTGGTTATAAATCTTATTATTTTTTTTTTTTTAATGAAGTATTAAGACCGTTTTGCATTCCTGCCCCAAAGAACTTGCAATCTCTCCTGTTCTGCCGCTATGTGAAGGGATTTATGTTCATGGGGTAACTCATTTAATGCTGATGGACTCTGCATCTCCAGTATAGTGTTTGTGTCTGTCTACTGAGTGGGCTAATTAAAAATGGGGCTACGGACTACTCGGTTGCTCTTGAAGCAGCCCTAAAACTGTAATCCTGGATCTCACGCCTTTATTACAAAGGCACAGAGCTGTTTGTTCCGCCTTTGATCCGTCCCTGGGAAGGGACCTGCGCTTTCTTTCACTTTAATGTCTGATGTTGAAAAGCTTTAGTGTGGGGTAATGTAAATCCAGCATCTCTGGGTCTCTCCTAATCCCTGGGCCTGTTCCAATTCCGGGTCTCTCCTAATCCCTGGCCCTGTTCCAGTTCCAGGTCCCTCCTAATCCCCGGGCCTGTTCCAATTCCGGGTCTCTCCTAATCCCTGGCCCTGTTCCAGTTCCAGGTCCCTCCTAATCCCCGGGCCTGTTCCAGTTCCGGGTCTCTCCTAATCCCTGGGCCTGTTCCAGTTCAGGGTCTCTCCTAATCCCTGGGCCTGTTCCAGTTCCGGGTCTCTCCTAATCCACGGGCCTCTTCCAATTCCGGGTCTCTCCTAATCCCCGGGCCTGTTCCAGGTCTCTCCTAATCCCCGGGCCTGTTCCAGTTCCGGGTCTCTCCTAATCCCTGGGCCTGTTCCAGTTCCGGGTCTCTCCTAATCCCCGGGCCTGTTCCAGTTCAGGGTCTCTCCTAATCCCTGGGCCTGTTCCAGTTCCGGGTCTCTCCTAATCCACGGGCCTCTTCCAGTTCCGGGTCTCTCCTAATCCACGGGCCTCTTCCAGTTCCGGGTCTCTCCTAATCCACGGGCCTCTTCCAGTTCCGGGTCTCTCCTAATCCACGGGCCTCTTCCAGTTCCGGGTCTCTCCTAATCCACGGTCCAGTTCAGGGTCTCTCCTAATCCCCGGGCCAGTTCCAGTTCAGGGTCTCTCCTAATCCCCGGGCCTGTTCCAGTTCAGGGTCTCCTAATCCACGGGCCTGTTCCAGTTCCGGGTCTCTCCTAATCCACGGGCCTGTTCCAGTTCTGGGTCTCTCCTAATCCACGGGCCTCTTCCAGTTCCGGGCCTCTCCTAATCCCCGGGCCTCTTCCAGTTCCGGGCCTCTCCTAATCCCCGGGCCTGTTCCAGGTCTCTCCTCGCCCCCCCTAGTCCCAGGGCCCGTTCTGGTTCACCTCTGCTGACAGCGGCCTGCAAAGGGTAAAAGGAGCAATCTTCTCTATTCAATGTTTGTTTCTTGGCCCTTTTTTATCTGTACAGGTTTAGGAACCTGGGAGGCCCCTGAGCCAGACGCCTCTTCTCCTCCCCCCCCCCCCCCCCACCCTCCTGGATTCCAGAGATGCGCACTGGTGATGTTACCAGGTTTAAGTCTCCATGGGGAAACAAAATGGCTGCTAAAACAATTGAAAGCTGTAACATCCTATATTTAAATCCCAGTTAAAAAGCAGACACACCAATACCAGTAACGTCACCAGTGAGTATCTCAGGAGCCAAAGGGGTGGTTGGGGTGCATTTAATGTCTGTCTACACTGCCCCTCTCCCCCCCTTGGTCCTCGCGACTGAATCTTGGATTCCGTGGCATCTAGCTGGCAATCCCTGGTTGCTGCTGGAGTCCTGCAGTACATTGTAGGCGAGAGCTGCGTCGTCGGTGGCACTGCCGCATATCCTGGGAGTCACTTTCCACTGATGGAGTAGTGGGTCCATAGAGCGGTCTCCCAGCGAAGGGATGTGGGAGTTTAACACAGCAAAATTCGAAAGACAAAAGCAGATCCTAAATGTGGGGAACGCAGGGATTTAACGGGGTCTTTGTCGGCCAGGAAATTGTTCAAAGCTTAGCGGTACTGTTAAAATATCCTCGCTGCCCCCGCCCTATTTCTCCCAAGCCGCGGGGTTTATTGCTGTGTAAGTGGCACTGCAGCCAGGCAGAGATCATTAACCACGTCCCTGCCGGAGGTACCCTTTTCCTGCAGTGACTGGCCTACACTCTGCCAGGCAGCTGTGCGGCACGGAAAGGGTTAACACAGACTCCCTGGCGCCGTCGCGGTGATGTCACTGATGCAGTCACCTCGGTGACAGACTTGCTTTAGCTGGTTGTTATGGTAACCGGCTTCAGCATGGAGACGGCGTATCCAGGTCAAAGGGCATTTAAAGGCGCTGTTTAAAGGGTCGGCCCCTCCGTGTGCCCCACACGTCATAAATATCACTTTTTAAAAATAAAGATGCATTCAATGTTAAACTTGATATTTCTACAGTACGTAAAAACTTTGAGGGGGTGTTTAAATCTCTAACGTCTGGTGATCAGACTCTTTGTCAGCCCTCCGGCACCTTGTTATCCTTCTGTTTGCAAAGTAAGTTGTGAGACCGCTGTTAGACGCAGAAACAGGCGGAGCGGAGACGCTGAAATCCAGTGTTCCCGGAGAAAAGGGAAACTCATTCGTCACCAGCCCAGCACAAGGGTAGAAATGACACCACCTAATCTCGCCCCATGCGGTGCCGCCTGCCTGTGCCGGGAAAGGCACAAATATCTCCCCACGGTGTCACCTGCAGGTCAGGGTGTCTCGCCCCTCTTAGCCGAGCAGGCTGCGTGTTTATACAGCGACCGCTGTTAAATTGAAATGCAGTGCGTTGCAGACCTCTCTGGTAAGCAAAGGGTTAAAGCCCCCTTCCCCAGGTCCGTGGAACAATGCGAATGCCTTTTCTCCTTATTGCTTTAAGACTTCCTCAGTGCCCACTTGTGTCGCACATGTTTTTCCCAACCTGCCCTGCATAAAAGCACATGCCCCCCCCCCCTCCCTCCTGTATACTGTGCCCCTCCTCCCTCCTGTATACTGTTCCCCCCCTTGTATACAGCGCTTTGGGATGAGTTCCCTCCTGTATACAGCGTGTTCTTCCTCCCCCCCCCCTCCCTGTATAGTGTGCCCTCCCTGTATACAGCGCTTTGGGATGAGTTCCCTCCTGTATACAGCGTGTTCTTACTCCCCCCCCCCCCCCCCCTCCCTGTATAGTGTGCCCTCCCTGTATACAGCACTTTGGGATGAGTTCCCTCCTCTCTCTTTGAAGGTTATCCGTATTACTCACTGGTAAACAATGCTTTGCCAGTCTGACTGGCGGCCGAAGCCAGCAGATTATGCTAGCAGTATTGTGAAGCTGTGTGCTGCTGATTCAGGCTTGGAGGCTGGCCAGGACACGGAGGAGGAGGAGGGCAGGGCCACTCAGAGCCCAGCGTCTGCGTTTATTTGCTTGAATCCTGCCGGCGGCCGCAGCACCTGAGCACTTTCCTGGCCGGCTTCCCCCTGCGCTTTGCTCCTTGATGCACCGTTTTCATGGGCAGCTCCTGGGGTCCGGCGCCTGACCCACTGTCTCCTCTCTCTCGTGCCGGGAAAGGCAGTAATGCAGGAGGGGTAGGAGGAGGAGGGTGGTGGGGGTAGCTGGGTATTGCTCTGCGTGTATGGCATTGGTGCCCCCACTCTGCGTGGCAAGGGGCTTCATGTCTTACTTTGTCCTGTTTCTGAGCAGACTTCCAGGACACAGAAGGAGCCACGGCTAGCAGGATGCTGTTCCCAAGCTCACACGACTCCCACCACACCCCTCGTGGCCTTCCGGACACCAACGACCTGTGCCTTGGTCTGCAGTCACTCAGCATGACCGGCTGGGACCGGCCCTGGAGCACTCAGGACTCGGAGATCACTGGACACTCCAGCACACAGACGGTTGCCCAGTCTGGTAAGTGAGCCCGTCACCATACTAATCTCAGAGCTTTGGGCTGTTGCCTGTCCAGGTATTGGAGGGGGGGGGGGGTGGTGGGGGGGTGTTACCTGGGGAATGGTTTACCTATCTAGGTGTTCGGGGGGGCTGTTGCTTATCCAGTTATTGGGGGGGCTTACCTGTCCAGGTGTTGGGGTGTGACGACACTGCATTATTCAGCATTATGCTGTGTTGCAGAACATGATTCTGAGGGAAATGTCACACTTTTGGCCATACCTAATCAGTAATAATAAATTTAGGACCCTACAATAAAAAAACCTTCTTTATATCCTCTGCGCTGTGTATGTGCCCAGCCCCGGTCTGTCTGTGCCTAGGCGTGGGATGTTCTTGAAGTTGCTGATCGCCTCCGTTATAAGATGCAGTGGGAGGGAATGCTGAGCAGCTGCTGCTGCTGCAGACGGCTCCTGACACTGTCTCCAGAGACTGCGTTTGTTTAGTTGTGATGGCGTGTGAACCTGGCACACTTGGCTCTGCCAGTGACTTGGTTAATGTGAATGATGTGCAGGGACACTTGCTGTACCCTGGCATACTATCTCTGCGGGCTCATTTGGAAGGGGGGAAACATTCAGTGAGCTGAGAAACCATTCCATCGTCAGCCATAGTCTGTAACTGTGACAGTGACTTGATTTAATTGCAGTACGGTAACATTATAGGAGCTTGAGGCCAAAAGAAACCTAACCCCTTCAGCTCTGGCAGGATGTGTTGGGGGGGGGGGGGGGGGGGGGGGGGGGGGAGTCACCATGTCTGCTCACCGGGGGTTAAATAATTATTCCCTCCAGTCTCCTATCTAAGTATTTTGTAATAAATGTCCGTCATCCAGATGTGAGCCCTTAACCATGTCACTGCCATTAGTACACTTTGCTCATTGGGAGGCACTGACACTTTAAACCTTGGATGTCTTGCTTTGTGCAGAGTAGTATGGGGGCTCCCACAATTGAGGTAGGGCGAGGTCCTAGTTTAAGAAGCTTGGCTCTCAGCGTGACTTGTAGTTCTGCGCTGTCCATTAGAGTTGGACCTGCACTGGGTCTCTCGCTCGGTCTCCAGGAGTTGGCACAGCCTGCTTCCCTCCCGAGATCCTAAATGCGCGGTGTAAAGTGCTGCGCTTATGGATTTAATGGGCTGGTTTGTAGCGTGACTCAGCTTCTCGGAATCTCCTGATGCCCAGGTCAGAGGGTGGCTAATGCAGTGCTGAAGGAGTTAAACCTGCTAACCTCCTCCCCTAACCCCTTTGCTTAGCACCACTGAAAGTAAGGAGGTAACATGTTTCTTGTCTTCATTACATGGCCTACTGAAATATCTACCTGAAGCACTTTTTTTTTTTTTTTTTTTTAAGTGGAGCATAAAAATGGCTGCCGCTGTCAGGAGGGTGAACATTCAAATGTGTTTTTTAAAGGTGCCTGCCAAACATTTTGAGCATTTGTTTTCTTAAGGCCTCGGACATGAAGGGAAGGGCGCTGAGCAGCGCTGACGTTCATGCTCTCCTGCTGAAGCAGAAGCTTTTTTGTGTCCCTGCATGAGCGTCGGCGTGCGCGCTTGTAAAGCCAAGTGGGAGGCGGGGCTAATGCATCACGGCGCCGACGTCACGGACTGCCATTGGCTTTTGGCAGTCACGTGACGGGGCCCTCCGCTTCCCTCAGCAGCAAAATTTAAACTTGCCAGTCTCCTGCATTTCCACACGCCTGCGGAAGCGGCTCCTAAAGCCGCACTGATTACAGATGCAGGGGGTAAGTGCATCTGCTCAGCACGGTCTTTTTGACCATGGCCCTGGCCTAAGGAAGCAGATAGTTAAAGTAGACTTATACATTAGCAACACATCAGAATATCTGTATGGATCCACCATATTCTGCAGTGCAGTACAATGTGGGAGAGGACAATAACATTGTATGGCAAAGGGGTACATATACCAACTGTAGGAAGGCAGTCCCTGGCCCCAAGAGCTTACAATCTAGAAGGGGATGAGTGAAGATGCCAGGAATTGTTACTTGGAAAGGGTTTGGCCATCAACACGTTCTAGGTTGGGAGGCCCCTGTTGGATGGGTTAGGAGGAGGAGGCCCCTGTTGGATGGGGATAGGAGGAGGCCCATGTTGGATGGGGATAAGAGGGTGTTGGATGGGTTAGGAGGAGGCCCCTGTTGGATGGGGATAGGAGGAGGCCCCTGTTGGATGGGGATAGGAGGGTGTTGGATGGGTTAGAAGGAGACGGCCCCTGTTGGATGAGGATAGGAGGCCCCTGTTGAATGGGGATAGGAGGAGGCCCCTGTTGGATGGGGATAGGAGGAGGCCCCTGTTGGATGGGAATAGGAGGAGGCACCTGTTGGATGGGGATAGGAGGCCCCTGTTGGATGGGTTAGGAGGCCCCTGTTGGATGGGGATCCTTAAATGGTCTTGAACTCTCCGTGCCTGGGCCCTCTTATGTGATCAAGCTGTCACTGTTGGGAGGGGTCATCTCCTGCATCATGTACATCCGGGGTGCGCAACAACTCCAGTCCTCAAGGGCCGCCAGGTTTTAAGGATATACCTGCTACTGCCCAGGTGGCTCAATCAAAATAACTGAGCCCCCTGTGCTAAAGCAGGGATAGCCTTAAAACCTGGCCTGCTGGTGGCCCTTGAGGACTGGAGTTGTTGTGCACCCCTGATGTACATGATGTCCTGGCACTCCCCCCTGCAAACATGTCGTGAGCCCCCACCCCAGAATGCCAGATCCAGTAGCTTCATCCTCCTGGTCACTCCTAAGGGTTAAGGAACCCCCTAAAGATGTGTGAATTGTTGGGGTGTGGGATGGGAAAGTCTTGGCAGTAATGGAGATGTTGATGCGGAGAATGGGGGGCCGACGTAGGAGTAGTGGTGTAGGGGGTCACACACTGTGTACGTGTAGGAATGTGTAACATGCGGGAGAGGGGAAACTTCCTAAGGTACCTCTGAATCAGGGAGTCAGTTGGTGTTAGGCCAACCAGTCCTCCCATCAGTGTTGCACGGGGCGTTTACCTAATCTCTCCATGGTGGTTGTCCCACCTGGCAGCAGAAGGGTTAAGGATGGTACAAAGCAGACAACCCATTCAGGCCTAGTCTATATGTGATGTGCAGCGGGAACCTCCTGCCTAACATGTGTGCACACTCTTGTCATACAATGTGATACTGCGCTGCAGAGTAGGTTGGTGGGATACCGGGCTAACGGTGGCAGTCGGAGAGGAGTCGGGTTACATTTACCGGTCCCGGGAGAGGCTCCTGTCCCCCTCCTGCAGCAAGTCTCGTGTAGCGGTGATTCAGCAAAAAAAGCTCGGGCAGCGCAGGGCGCACAGTGATGCCAAGTATGTCCGAAAATAGATCCCTGCAGGGGAGTGCCGGCTGCAGAGGCCCGGCTTTAACCTGGAACAATTTCAGGCACGGTTATTGCGCTGGTGTGCGTCTCGCCATGTACAGTAAGTTATCGGCCTGATGGCTCACACAGCTGTAAGGAATGTAGCTCTGCTGCTGCCAGCAGGGCCGCTAATGGTTTAGGGTGGGCTTTAACTGGTTCTCTGCACTTGCCGTGAAAGGGTTCGTGTATGGCCATTTACCTTCTGTCCTGACACAGGCTGCAATGTGCGATACTCCGGCTAGAAGCCACTTTCAGACCTAAGGGAGGACGAGAATCACCGGAGGCACCGTAAATAAGTGAATCTCTAACTGCACAGCCCCTTGCACATTCTGCCGTATAATAGGGGTTTGGACCGCACAGCACTGGTACAGTAGGGAGCTGGGGAGGGGTTAACACACGTAGTGCTATAATGGGGAATCTCTCCAGTTTTCAGCATGCTTGGGAAGCCCCCCCTTGGGCTGTTACCCATGGATCCCATCGGATCAGACCTGGAGAAGTACCCCGCCCCCCACCTTCGGGGGTCCCGCCTGGACAGCCGCTCTATCTTGGACTCCCGCTCCAGCAGTCCATCGGACTCGGACACCAGCGGGTTCAGCTCCGGCTCGGACCACCTCTCGGACCTTATCGTAAGTGGGATACATTTCTCCTCCACCTGCTTACGGAGTGTGTTCTCTCCGCCTGTAACATGCATGGACATGTAGCACTCAGTGTGACACCCGGGCTGCCCCAGCAGGTCAGAATATAATCATTGGCTAAGGATATGGCGGCGCCCTCGTAGCGACCTGGTGTGAGTACACGTTTAATACAAAAAGTTTATGTTCAAATTTATATATATATATTTTTTTTTTTTTGTGTGTATTAGTATTAATTAGTCCCTTTTCTCACCAATACGAGGGCGGCCTTATCTTGAAGTGCTTTTCTAGATGAGGGCAGGTACAATGTTACCAAATGATTTAGCCAGGGGAAGAAACAGTGTTAAATTAGGATTTTATATTAAACCAGCCCCTCCCCCCCCCCCCCCCCCCACTCCCTGAGCCAGTAATGACGGACAGCAGGGACTCGGGACACTGAACACGCAGAACACCGTTTGCTTTATATGTAACGGTTATAACTTTTTTTTTTTTTTCCCCCTTATGTGCTATTGGCATTGAGTGCTGCAGTACACAAGTTGCAGTCTTGTTTTGGGTGCCTAGTAGCTGCCCTATCATACTGGGGATGCGTCTTTTATTGTAATGTTTGAAGGGGTGTGTTGGGTTTTTATTTTAATTTTTTTTATTTTCTCTCCCCCTCTTCAATCTGGGGTGGACAACACAATTTGTCTGTAGTGTGGTGTGTGGTTTTTTTTTTGTTGTTTTTTTTTTTTTTTTTTTTAATATATTCCCATGGACATATAATATGGCTGCCACACGTGAGGAGCCTGTGCAAAGGTTCCTCGGTCACTGATGGCCTTATCGATCCTAGTTTTACTAACATATATAATTTCTCCTATGTTATGCCCTTTTTTTTTTTATGCCAAACTCGAGGCATGTTTCTGTATGTTCCCGTGCTTCTGTAAGGTCTCGATCATAGTGGCGGCTTGTGCGCCAGTACGTGACGTCACAGGTGGGAGGCATGGCCATGACATTACGTGAGTGGTTGGCCCTCATTGGCTGAACTCACGTGACGCGGCCCACGCACGAAAATGTGAATTGTATTTTCAAAATTCACGCGCACTATGGGTGGCCTGATTGCGGAACACACTTATGTTCGCGGCGAGCGCGCCTGCACTATTATCGCGGCCTAATGCGAACACATTTCTTTTCCAATCTGTCTGGATGTTTCGCTGTTTCAGTGATTGGGGAGAATGATTTAAGTGAGACATTGAGGGATATATAAAGGTTCCTATTTAATTCACATTTGAAAATTGTGGGTTTTGGGAGGGTTTATTAAAACCATAACGAAGCATGTGATTTGTCAGTTTATATTGACACAATTTGTTGTTGTTGTTGTGACGTACATTGCTAGCGGCAAACTCCAAAAGGTCTTCAGCGCTCCTAGGTATGAACGTCCCATGTACTTTAAGGTCCATAAAACACTTGGCAGGATTTGTACTCTTTTTTTATTTTATTTTTTTCCAATAAATGCCAAAACTTGTGAAACGCAAAAAGCTGCTAGATTTGGAGACTGTTAAAAAAAAAAAAAAAAAAAAATAGAAATACATGCTAACCCCCTGTATCATGTGCAGGGATAAAAGCACACGCTAACCCCCTCTCCCCTCTGACCCCTGTATGTGCAGGGATAAAAGCACACGCTAACCCCCTCTGACCCCTGTATGTGCAGGGATAAAAGCACACGCTAACCCCCTCTCCCCTCTGACCCCTGTGTGTGCAGGGATAAAAGCACATGCTAACCCCCTCTCCCCTCTGACCCCTGTATGTGCAGGGATAAAAGCACACGCTAACCCCCTCTCCCCTCTGACCCCTGTATGTGCAGGGATAAAAGCAATGCCTTTGATATGGGTTCTGTACTCGCTGACCTGTAAACCACCCCCCTTCCTGTGTCCAGTCCAGCCTTCGCATATCTCCCCCCCTGCCGTTCCTCCCGCTGGGGGGTGGGGTGTCCAGGGACCCCATGAAACTTGGCATTGGCTCGAGGCTGGACCAGGATCATGCTGCCCTAGCCGCAATGACTGGCTCCCCCATGGGAATGTCCAAGAGGTGGCCGGGAGCCTCTGTGTGGCCGTCCTGGGACCTGCTGGACACTGCAGAGGATCCGTTCAGTATCGAGCGCGAGGCGCGTCTGCACAGACAGGCAGCAGGTAAGCGGGGTCACGCCGGACACATTGCTGGTCTATAGTCCTGTGTCTTTAAGTAAATCAAGCACAGGGCATGTATTTTTATTTAGCACCATCTGTGCACGGCACAGTACAAACCTATACAGGGAACTGTAAAACAATCTGACAATGGGTAAGGAGACCCAGGCCCCAGAGGTTTACCCTCTCTGCCTCCTGCCTCCCCATCCTCGCTCTGCCTCCCCACCCTCGCTCTGCTCTCTGCCTCCCCACCCTCGCTCTGCCTCCCCGCCCTCGCGCCGCTCTCTGCCTCCTGCCTCCCCGCCCTCGCGCCGCTCTCTGCCTCCTGCCTCCCCATCCTCGCTCTGCCTCCCCACCCTCGCTCTGCCTCCCCATCCTCGCTCTGCCTCCCCACCCTCGCTCTGCCTCCCCGCCCTCGCGCCGCTCTCTGCCTCCTGCCTCCCCACCCTCGCTCTGCCTCCTGCCTCCCCACCCTCGCTCTGCCTCCCCGCCCTCGCGCCGCTCTCTGCCTCCTGCCTCCCCACCCTCGCTCTGCCTCCTGCCTCCCCACCCTCTCTCTACCTCCCCGTCCTCGCGCCGCTCTCTGCCTCCTGCCTCCCCACCCTCGCTCTGCCTCCTGCCTCCCCACCCTCTCTCTACCTCCCCGTCCTCGCGCCGCTCTCTGCCTCCTGCCTCCCCACCCTCGCTCTGCTCTCTGCCTCCCCGCCCTCACGCCGCTCTCTGCCTCCTGCCTCCCCACCCTCGCTCTGCTCTCTGCCTCCCCGCCCTCACGCCGCTCTCTGCCTCCTGCCTCCCCACCCTCGCTCTGCCTCCCCGCCCTCACGCCGCTCTCTGCCTTCTGCCATGCTCACTCGCTCTGCCTCCCCCAGCTGTGAACGAGGCGACGTGCACATGGAGCGGCCAGCTGCCCCCCCGAAACTACAAGAACCCGGTCTATTCCTGCAAAGTGTTCCTGGGAGGTGTTCCCTGGGACATCACAGAAAGTACGTTTGGGTCGGGTTATATATAATGCATTCCCAGGGGACCGCACAGGCCAAAGTGTACTAATGGCAGTGACATGGTTAAGGGGTCACATCTTGATGGTTGACTTGGTTTAACAACCTTACATGTAGAAGGATTTTTAAAGTTTATTTTTTTAATTTAAATTGGTTTGTAAACAGAGGGAACTGAGATTTGGGGGCAGTTTTTTTTATTTTTTATTTTTTTATCACTGTTCAAGAATTTGCACAGGCAAAGCCCCCTCTCTCCCCCTCCCCTTATCTTTATTGTCTCTAAGGACAGGGGGGAGAAGGGGAAAACAAACACTCCCCCTGACTCGAGGCCCAGAAGAAATGCAACTTGGCCACATGGTCTTGTGTATAAAATGTAAAAAATAATTATGGCTATAATTGCGTATTCAGAGACGCATGAAGCGACCTGCCGGGTAAATCAAACTCCAGGTCTCTTGATGGCCAGCTTATTATTGTGGGGGTCACACCCTGTCCCTTTGTAGATGCGGGCTGGTTTAGATGTCCAGACACTGGGTGGAGACCTCTTAATATCTGAGGTTGCGGGAGGGATGATGTGTTTGAAGTTTAATTTCTGCGCACTCGACATAAAATGAACTAGTTGTGCAGACTAAGTGCATAATCTGAAGTCTCGTCTGTGCCATCCGTTACAAGGTTTGCAAATCTTAACACCCATCATGAAGTGGCTTAAAAGCAGCGGTACTGTGCATGGCTTAAGTACATTTACTTGTTGTTGGGGAAAGTCGTTTTTGAGTGAGTTTAAAAAGCTTTCTGTATTTAAAGGCTTAAAATCCAATCAAAAACATTATACCATTGGTCCGGCAATAAAAATAAAATAAAATTAGTGATCCTGTGGGGTTTTACATTACAAAGTAGCAGTACCCTGTACCCCGATTACTCCCCTGTACCCCGATTACTCCCCATTACCAGCATGGCAACCACTGCTGGGACTGGCCGTTTTTTTTGTAGAAGTCTATTAAAAATCACGAACCGTAAATACAAAGCAGAGCACGTAATATAAAGTCCAGTTCAGTCTATACACTGCAGATGTATATATCCAGTACAGGCGCTGTATACATGTACAAAACTTAGCCGCAGAGCCACATTTTTATCTTCGTAGAAATCCTTTTTCCCAATGCGCTTTGACATTAGTTTCCCGCAAGCGTTGCGTAGTACTGATGGTTGTAGGAAGCTCCTGGGATTGGTTGTAGGAAGCTCCTGGGATTTGGTTGTAGGAAGCTCCTGGGATTGGTTGTAGGAAGCTCCTGGGATTGGTTGTAGGAAGCTCCTGGGATTGGTTGTAGGAAGCTCCTGGGATTGGTTGTAGGAAGCTCCTGGGATTGGTTGTAGGAAGCTCCTGGGATTGGTTGTAGGAAGCTCCTGGGATTGGTTGTAGGAAGCTCCTGGGATTGGTTGTAGGAAGCTCCTGGGATTGGTTGTAGGAAGCTCCTGGGATTGGTTGTAGGAAGCTCCTGGGATTGGTTGTAGGAAGCTCCCGTCGCGTCTGCTCCTGGGATTGGTTGTAGGAAGCTCCCGTCGCGTGCCTGCTCCTGGGATTGGTTGTAGGAAGCTCCCGTCGCGTGCCTGCTCCTGGGATTGGTTGTAGGAAGCTCCTGGGATTGGTTGTAGGAAGCTCCCGTCGCGTCTGCTCCTGGGATTGGTTGTAGGAAGCTCCTGGGATTGGTTGTAGGAAGCTCCCGTCGAGTGTCTGCTCCTGGGATTGGTTGTAGGAAGCTCCCGGGATTGGTTGTAGGAAGCTCCCGGGATTGGTTGTAGGAAGCTCCCGGGATTGGTTGTAGGAAGCTCCCGGGATTGGTTGTAGGAAGCTCCCGTCGCGTCTGCTCCTGGGATTAGTTGTAGGAAGCTCCCGTCGAGTCTGCTCCTGGGATTGGTTGTAGGAAGCTCCTGGGATTGGTTGTAGGAAGCTCCTGGGATTGGTTGTAGGAAGCTCCCGTCGCGTCTGCTCCTGGGATTAGTTGTAGAAAGCTCCCGTCGAGTGTCTGCTCCTGGGATTGGTTGTAGGAAGCTCCTGAGATTGGTTGTAGGAAGCTCCTGGGATTGGTTGTAGGAAGCTCCCGGGATTGGTTGTAGGAAGCTCCCGGGATTGGTTGTAGGAAGCTCCCGGGATTGGTTGTAGGAAGCTCCCGTTGAGTGTCTGCTCCTGGGATTGGTTGTAGGAAGCTCCCGTTGAGTGTCTGCTCCTGGGATTAGTTGCAGTCCTGGAATCTGTTTTATAGACCTGCCAGTGGGAAATCAGTTTTGCCCACAGCAAGATTGCACCTCTAGCAGGACACGTGGCACGGACATGCTGCGTCCGTCCGTTCAGTGTAGGTGATTATGTCCACGTTTGCTTTTTAATCTCTTCCAAATAGTTTTGGAGGCTTCTGTCTTCCAATCTTTACCTAATATCCAGATCTTTCCTCTGTATGCACATGGTTGAAGATGACATGTTTGCCCTTGCATTGCCCTTAATGTGCATTGCCACGGAGCCGCCTTCTCTTGGTCCAGCTGTGTCACGGGGTCCGGTGGCACTAAATGTTAATGGGTTTTTACATGGAGCCTGCTTTGGGAGTGAAGGGAGGGAGAGATACCAGCACCAAAATGGGTCTTACCATTGAGCTTTACTATAAGGAGGACTGTGCCCCTGCTATGTGAAGTGACCCGGCTGCTTAATCCGCGTATGCTGCCGTTTGTAAGTCTCTGTTTTCTTGCAGCTGGACTGATCAACACGTTCCGTGTCTTTGGGGCTCTAAGTGTCGAGTGGCCTGGTAAGGATGGGAAACACCCCCGCTGCCCTCCCAAAGGTAATATGCCGAAAGGTAATGCTGACGTGGTAGGAATTATATTTTTTATTCAAGCACTTCCTGGGACTGCATCAGGGACTTCCCTCTCTGCAGAGTGACAGGCACCTTCTCATGGTGACACGGTGATGGGGAAATGGGCACCTTCTCATGGTGACACGGTGATGGGTTAACTGGGCACAGTCTCATGGTGACACGGTGATGGGGAACTGGGCACAGTCTCATGGTGACACGGTGATGGGGAACCTCTTGTGTGACCTGCTGTTAGTGTAATCCCTTCACCACCAGAGAGGAAAGGATGGCTCTTTTGCAATCCTACACTAGATTCGTTTGATTGTTAGTGGTTTGGTGCTGGGAGGGAATTTCACCACTGAAATCTATTTAAAGGTCTTGTTTTCCTTTCCAATTGAGTTTTTGAAGGTATCTCAGAACCCAACAATATGCCCACTTCCATGGGTACACTACATGCCCCTTGTTCCTGTCTTGCAGCAAGTGAGCCCTCCTTATGAAAGTCATGTGATTTTTATTCGAATTAAAAGACCTTTAAACATTTCTCTTTACATTTATTTCCAAGAAAATCCTATGTCTACAGAAATTAATCTGTTTATCAAATTAGTAGTGGCTTTCCAAGCCAATGAAAGACAGGAGCGTTCACCTGTTCACATACAGCCACAAATGGGTATGATGGGTACACCAGGTTTAGGTATGATGGGTACACCAGGTTTATTAGGCAAGACATAGAAAATGGGTATTGTATGTGTTAAATAGGTGCAGTTGTATGGTATGGGTATAGGTAATCATGCCATTGTGTATGGTATGGGTATGGCAGTTGTATGGTATGGGTATAAGTAATCATGCCATTGTGTATGGTATGGGTATGGCAGTTGTATGGTATGGGTATAAGTAATCATGCCATGCTGCATACATTATAAATTCCTGGTGGAGCTCAGAGCACTGCTCCATCAGGGTCTTCTGTAGGATCGGGCCAGTGTCTGCTGTGCTTGTAATGCATGGTTAGTAGGAACGCAGTTGTTATAAAGGCAGCTACACCCCATTAAGAGAACTTTCCAGAATAAAACATTCATGGTCATGTTTGCATAATGGGTGATTTTTTTTAATAATCCGGACATGGACTATGGCAATGAGATTAGCATTGCAACGGAAGGAAACGGGTTTTTTGGGGTACTTAAAGACTATTATTTGACTCAAATTATTGAGAAACCAACCAGGAGAGGGGCAATACTGGAGTTGGTAATATCAAACAATGTAGACTTAACACCCAAATGTTCCGGGACTTGAATATTTGTTAACAGTGATTATAACATGGTCTCATTTGAAATAAATGATCAAAAACCATATTACTTGGGTTCAACAAAGACTTGAAACTTTAGGAAGGCAGATGTTAATTAAACTGAGGACTACTCTACAAGGAATAAATTGGGGTGATTTTGTGGGAAAAATGGAAGATAAATGGGCAGTCTTTAAAACGTTGGAAAAGCACACTTATCAGTGTGTATACCCTGGGGTAATAAATATAAAAAACAAGTCTAAATCAATGTGGCTAAACAAGTGGGGAAGAAAATGGAAATGAGGCAGGCGTTTAGTTTCTTAGTCAGAAGGGACGGAGGCATCGTATCAGAATTATAAGGAATGTAACAAAAGTTGCAAAAGGGCAATCAAATGAGCAAAAATGGATAATGAAAAAAAGATTGCAATAGAAAGAAAGATCAACCCTAAAGTTCTTTAAGTACTTTAATAACAAAAAATGAGGAGAAAATATAGGACCCTTTCAGTGTGAGATGGGTAGGCAAATTATTGGAGATAAGGGAAAAGCAGAGGTATTAAACAAAATCTTTGCCTCTGTATGTACCAGGGAAGAATCAATTACAATAGTAGTGCTGCAGGAGGAAGCCACAACCTCCATATTAATGAACAATTGGTTAACTTGAGGAAGAAGTTCATAGGCGGCTTGATAAAATGAAAGTAAAGGCACCTGGCCCCGATGGCATACATCCAAGAGTTCTTGAGGAGCTACATTCCATAATGGCCAAACCATTATATTTAATATTCAAGGACTCCATTGCCACAGGCTCAGTACCACAAGATTTGCGTAAAGCAAATGTGGTGCCTATATTTATTTAAAAAGGGAGCTAGATCACAACCGGGGAATTGGACCTGTAAGGCCGACTTCAATAGTGGGGAAGCTACTTGAAGGTTTAGTACGGGATAATATTCAGGAATACCTAATAGAAAACAATTATTGGTAATAGTCAGCATGGATTTATGAAGGATAGGTCGTGCCAAACTAACGATTGGTTTCTTTGAGGAGGTAAGTAGGAATTTAGACCAGGGTAATGCTGTTGATGTGGTCTACTTAGATTTTACAAAGTCTTTTGATATGGTTCCACACGAGGTTGGTGTGCAAAAAAGCAAATGGAACTATGTAAAAATATATGCACATGGATTGAAAACTGGTTGAAGGACAGACAACAGTTGTAATAAATGTAACTTTTCAGGTTGGGCTAAAGTTGCTCAAGGATCGGTACTGGGACCCCTGCTTTTTAACTTTATTAATGACCTTGATGTTTGCATAGAGAGCAGTCTCCATCTTTGCTGATGACACTACATTGTGTAAGGTGGTAGAATCAGAGCAGGATGTAACTTCTCTCCACAAGGACTTGGAGAGACTGGAAATTTGGGCAGGTAAATGGCAGATGAGGTTTAATACAGATTAATGTAAGGTTATGCATTTGGAAAACAAGAATAAACAGGCAATTTACAAATTAAATGGGGATAAATTAGGGGAATCCTTGATGGAGATGGATTTAGGAGTGCTTGTAGACAGCAGGCTTAGCAATAGTGCCCAATGTCAGGCAGTAGCTGCAAAGGCAAACAAGATCTTATCTTGCATTAAACAGGCAATGGATGGAAGGGAAGTAAACATAATTATGCCCCTTTATAAAGTGTTAGCAAGACCACCTTGAATATGGAGTACAATTTTGGGCACCAGTCCTTCGAAAAGACATTATAGAACTAGTGTGTGCAGAGATGAGCCACCAAATTAATAAAGGGGATGGGTAATCTGATTTTATGAGGAGAGGCTAGCTAAACTAATTTATTTAAATTAGAAAAGTGGCATCTAAGATGGGATAGTATGTGTATTACAAGGAGCTTTCAAAAGAACTATTCATCCCAAGCTCAGTACAAACACAGGGTCACCCCTTAAGGCCCAGGCCATGGTGACTTCACCAACGCAGAGGGTGTGACATCACCCACATGAAGTGGGTGCTTTTCCTGGCCAAGGTAGACACGCTGTGGGGTGCGTGCCTAGGGACATCACGGAGCTGGTTCGCCCTCATTTGGCAAGCCGCTCACGTGACGTGTCGTGGCAAATCAGTTTCGACTGATTTCTTGCGCAACGCGCGCGCCCTCCTCTCTACCTGCGCGGTCTATGGGCACGATCAATGCCTTAAGGCAATCTGATCGCGCCCCCTACGAAGCAGGGTCCCTGGTCATCGCGGTGTGGGCGTGCTGCACTGCCCTCTATGGGACTGGCACCAGTGGCTGTGTGGGCATGCAAAGTGCTGTGACATGTACGCTGGCAGGGCAGACAAGAATCATGGCCCTGCCCCACCGCACTCCCCTACAGATCGCAGCTATAGTTTCTGCACGCGCAGCCATGCCGCCAGGCACGCATGCAGCAGGGAGGACTGGGGCCGTAGCCTAAAGTTGGAGGAAAGGAGATTTCACCAGCAACAAAGGAAAGGGTTCTTTACAGTAAGGGCAGTTACAATGGGGAATTCATTACCCATGGAGACTGTGATGGCAGATACAATAGATATCTTTAAAAAAAAAAAGTTGGGCATCTTTTTAGAAAGGAAATGTATACTGGGATATACCAAATAAGTAAACATGAAGGATGTTGATCCAGGGAGTAATCTGTCAATATTTGGAGTCGGGAAGGGGTTTCTTTCCCCTTATCAGACATTAGATATTTCAGTGGGGTTTTGTTTGCTTTCCTCTGGATCAATATACTGTAAGTACAGATATAGGATAAAGTATCCATATAAATTTAGCATAGGTTGAAAAAGGCATCCATCCAAGTTCAACCTCTACCATGTATGCTACCTTTTTTTGCTTAATATCAATAAAATAATATAGTTAAATTATCCCTTATGATGGACCCTGCGGTTTGGCAATATACCGATATTTAGTAATCGTGATAATCTCCCAGTGCTTATCTGGGACATTACCGGTTATCACACTATTTCGGGATGCCGGTGCTCAGAGGTGCAGCCTTGAAGTCGCTACCTTTCTGTGAATCCCACTCCCTTCCTGCTTCTGAGTGCTGATGCAGAAGGAAGAGCTACAGGCAGCAGGGGGAGAGCTTGTGCGCCGCAAGCGGCAGCAGGGCAAGGTAGGAACTACTCTCCTCACTTTCCTTTTTGTTAAGCCCTCCACTACCAGCAGTGTAGGTGAGTGGAATTATGGGGATGGGAGTAGTGTAGGTGAGTGTTGGAAGCAGTGGGGGGGGGGGGATGGGATGAAGGGGATGGGGGCAGTGTTGATGAAGAATGGTGGTGTGCAGACAGGGAAAAGGTTTGGAAATGAAGGCCTTTGTTCTAGTAAATTTAAAGTGTATTTTGAACATATTTTATGTAGATTTACAAGAACATTTTCAGACTTTAACAAATTTATCACCATCTATATCTATCGTAATACATTTCTTATCGTGGTGACCGTTTTGATATTGCCCGCCCTAGTTTCTCCTCTGCCGCCATGTTTTGGTTCCTGCGTCTCCTGTCGCCACCTCCTGGGATTGTCGTTTACAGCACTGCCTGTGACAGCTGGAAGGGGTTTAATCTTTAAATTATTTACCTTTAATAAACACGGAAGATAAAATAAGCTGCATGTAATAGATACCTTCTTTATTCTGCCGGGAACACTGAAATCCCAACAGACGACCCCCCCAGGGATGTCACAGCCACTCGGACGGCAGCATAACATCCCCAGGCGGCACCTGTCTGGGTTAGTGTTTTCGGCGGCATGGAGAAGCATTGATTACCTGCATTTATTCTCTACAGAAGTTGGGTTTCTTTTAACCTGGGTGTTAAATTCTGAGGTCGAACAGCCTCTTAAATGGGTGGGATTGTAATACAGTATAACATTTCTCTAGCAGGGATCTTTCCCCCTGTGTTTGTGGGGTCTGTGCTGATCATTTAGCGCTCAGAAAAGAACGGAAGACACAATGTTACCGAAAGCTCAGACGTTGCATTGAGGTCTGGTATAGGTGTATACACGCTGACCAAACCAGGAGCATGGAGGCTTCAGTTCTTTAGTTATTATTATTTAGTTATTATTATTTTTATCCTGTTAGCGTTATAAACCATTTAAAGACATTAAAAAAAAACAAAAAAAAAAAAACCCTGTTTGGGGTGTAGCTGCTGCCTCTTGTGGGGTCTTCAATGCATGTCATGGGCATCCTGCAGGTGGGGGGTGGGGGGGACTTCAATGCATGGCTAGGGCATCCTGCAGGTGGGGGGGACTTCAATGCATGGCTAGGGCATCCTGCAGGTGGGGGCATGTCACAGATGCATGGATATAAACCTCTCTGGCTGTGAAGGGCTGAACAGCAGAATATTCTGAAACTGGTCACCCTGTAAGGTGACTGACATTTCTGTCTGTCCATCTCCCAGGCACCTGTGCCTCTGACCTCACTCTCTCGCTCCCCTGGTCAGGTTACGTGTACTTGGTGTTTGAGTCGGAGAAGTCGGTACGTGCCCTGCTTCAGGCCTGTACCCAGGACCTGCTGAGCCAGGACGGTCTGAGCGAACACTACTTCAAAATGTCCAGCCGCAGAATGCGTTGCAAGGAGGTAACGGTGCAGCGCGCGGGGGCATCCGACGTTATTTCCCCTGTGCCCTCCCTGGAAACCCTCCATCCCATATCCCCTGATCTACATCGAGAGGCCCTGCCTGAGCCCTTTGTCTCGTATGTACTGATCCACATCCAGAGAGGCCCTGCGTCCCATATATGCTAATATATATCCAGAGGGCCTGTCACGTCTTTAATAACTTAAATCGGACACGTACGTAATTGGGCACGCTAATGATGGCGTCATAACTACTCGTATGGGCAGGGACTGGTTAAGCCTGGAAATTGTGTACATAGCGCTATTGACGCTATATTGATTATTCCTGCCAGCGCAAAATTAAAATATTCATGTAAATCATTTACTAAAGGTGTAGTAGTTTCCCTGATGTTGTGCTGGTCTTTGATATGGGAGCTTTGTGATATTGGTGGAGCTTTGCACTGTAGTGTAGTGTTACCTCCCAAACTCCTTCCACCTCCCCCCAACCCATCCTATTCCCTACTGTAATGCTGATCTTTGACCTGGGTGCTGTGACGCAGGAGGAGCCTGACACCCCATCCTCATTGTCCCTAGGTGCAGGTCATCCCCTGGGTGCTTGCAGACAGCAACTTTGTGCGTAGCCCGTCTCAGCGGCTGGACCCCAGCAAGACGGTGTTCGTGGGAGCCCTCCACGGCATGCTGAACGCCGAGGCCCTCGCCTCGATCATGAACGACCTGTTCGGTGGTGTGGTCTATGCCGGCATCGATACAGATAAGCACAAGTACCCGATCGGTGAGCGCCGGCATCTCCTCTGCCGCTCTGCATTTTGTATTTAATACCTTCTCTGCCAGCGATGCCAATCGTGGCGGCTCTTAACTGAGCAAACGTGTGTGCTGCCAAGGGTTAAACGTGCCAATACTCCCCGTCTTGCAAGTCTCCTACCTGCTGTAACGCCTCAAACCCTATTAGAACCTTCTGTTCTCTGTCCCGAGCATTTCTACACTACATTATTGTCTTGGCCTCTACCTCAGTTGGGAGTCTTTCCATGCATCCACCACCTTTTTGTGAAGGACTTCCTGTTCCTCTCACCGGCTTTTGGGAGATGGATCTGTGGGTATTTGGTAGGCGGTCATTCATTATTATTTTTTTTCCCCCAGGGAGCGGACTGATTTTTAGATTTTGTAATGATGGGCAGTTCCGAGGGTTCTCTGGGGTGGGACACTTGACTGCAGCTTGGGGTGACCCCATCATGGGTCGGCGTCTGACCTGCTCTCTTCCTTTCATCTCAGGGTCTGGACGTGTGACCTTCAACAACCAGCGCAGTTACCTGAAAGCCGTGAGCGCGGCGTTCGTGGAAATAAAAACTGCCAAGTTCACAAAGAAGGTGAGGGCTGTGTGTTCATTTGATGGGGGGTCAGGGGGCAGCGTGGGGAGGGGGCAGCATGGTTGTGGAGGGCAGTGTGGTCATGGGGTGGGTCAGTTCTCCAATAAACCACTTAAGCGTCAAAGTTTCTGACAGGTGTCATAAAGATGCCTCTGCGTGTAATTGCAGCTTGTCTTAGAGGTGCGGGTTTAATCCTGTCCAAACCTGTTGGTCTTCCAGGTTAATTTCTCTAATCTGTCCCGTCTCTGAAACCACTTTTATATAAAGACATCAAAGTCGCAACTTCAGGGACATGTATACTACACGCCTCTAAACTCCCTTTTAAACAGCGGTGTTTCCCATGCTTCTCCCCCCCCCCCCCGTGGTCTGTTATATATGCAGAACGTTCTCTTTATATCATAGTCCGGGTGTTACTGCCCTGAACACTGCTCTCCTCATTAGAGGTCCTAAATGTCTGCATACTGGACCCGCTGACATCCGTTCCCTATATTGATAAACTTGCCACCCCACTGAACTTGTCCTGATTGTGGTTGAATGTGTCCTGCAGGTGCAGATCGACCCGTATCTGGAAGACTCGGTGTGTCAGGTCTGCAATGCTCAGCCGGGTCCCTTCTTCTGCAGAGACCAGGTAACCGGTTATAGTTCTCTCTGTACCAGACTTTGTTAAACTGCCGGCATGGGACCAGAGAACGTGGCTAGACCGCCATAAAGATCCACACGAGCGTCCGGTCACTGCGTGAGGGCGGCCGCTCTCCTTGGGAGCGGCGAGGATACGCAGGAAGGTTCTGAGAAGATGCAGGTCTAATAGCCAGACTCTATTGTAAAAAGTGTGATATCTGCGTTCATAAAGTTAAAACATATCAGACACGTCATGCACTCAGGCATAGGTTACCAGGCACCGCTCGCCGCGGGCATCAGGAGCACTTCTTCGCACGGCCCCTCAGGTGATGTTCAGCTGGACCCTCAGGGTAGATGCCTGAGCTTAGGTGGTTGTTCTCATGCCCACATCAGGGAACTTCCCTCTGGCGTGTGCAGGACTTCCGTCTGGCGTGTGCAGGACGTCTGGCTGGCTTATGAGGTCGAAGGTGACTTTGCCGGAACAATACGAGCCGCAGTCAGGCTTACAGTTCAGTTTCTCCGCACTGTTTTGCGACAAGCCGCCAAGTAATGACGGCCGTCGGCTGATTACGGCGTCGCTCGAGATGGCAATAGGCACCCGTAGAGTCTCGCTATAAATGACTGGAGATACCCGTAGATAATTCGGAGTCACTCGTGAGTCATTATTGGATTGGATTAGACTCACGAGTGACTCCGAATTATCTACGGGTATCTCCAGTCATTTATAGCGAGACTCTACGGGTGCCTATTGCCATCTTGAGCGACGCCGTAATCAGCCGACGGCCGTCATTACTTGGCGGCTTGTCGCAAAACAGTGCGGAGAAACTGAACTGTAAGCCTGACTGCGGCTCGTATTGTTCCGGCAAAGTCACCTTCGACCCCATAAGCCAGCCAGACGTCCTATACACGCCAGACGGAAGTCCTGCACACGCCAGAGGGAAGTTCCCTGATGTGGGCATGAGAACAGCCACCTAAGCTCAGGCATCTACCCTGAGGGTCCAGCTGAACATCACCTGAGGGGCCGTGCGAAGAAGTGCTCCTGTTGCCCGCGGCGGGCGGTGCCTGGTAACCTATGCCTGAGTGCATGACGTGCCTGATATGTTTTAACTTTATGTACACAGATATCACACTTTTTTACTTTTACAATATAATTTGAAAGTGCTTCACTAGTGCGTTTGCGCTGGTTTTCTCGTTTCGCTGTTGTCTAGGGGTGCTGAGCCACTCCACATATAACAGCTGCAGACGCCATCTCGACAGTAGAGGTTGTTGTTGGTTTTACCATTTCAGAGGTGTATAATGGGTGAATAAGTATTCACATTGACAATTGAGGATCACTAGTAGCGCACTGTAACTATATATATTTTTTGTTCACTAATAGCCAGACTGACCTCTCTAAGCGCTTCCATCAGGGCTCCGTATCACTGTCTGGGTTACGCCCGCGGTAAGCAGCAGGAAGCTGCCACTGTTTCACTCGCGAGAAGGGGGCAGGGCTATTGCGCCATTGCACCCGCAGGAGCGCGCCACAGGCGGCAGTAATGTTGGCTAAAATCTTTGTTTTCAATTCCGAGCCACTGCCTACAATCTGCTTTTGCGTGCCAGGAAATGCAGACTGCTGGAGAGCACTTCCGGTGGGAAAGCCTTTAGTAGCAATGTACCATATGAAACTGTATACAGTATATACAGGGTGTTCAAATATCCCAACCTATCACAAAATATTGGGGTTTTTATAATCTTGGCAACAAATGGAGAAATGAGACCGCTTCCACCATGTATGTCCTATGATATGTGTGAAGATTAAAGCAGGTTCTGAGGGAATTAATATAACTATTTTTACAGAGTTGAAATTAGGCTGCATACCATTGAATCACTAAGTGTACTTACCTTGAACAGCCTCTCTATAAGCCACTTGATTATGGGGATTTTATCGTTACATATATTTTTAGATCTTTATATGAATTTTCTATTGTGATTATGAAATAAAACTTTATATTTTTTTTAAATTTAATCTTCCTGGTTCTCATGGGTCAATAGACCGATTTTACAGTAATTATCTGTAAGACCACTGTCGTCTCTACTATTATCCAGCATAGAGTGCTAGAGATAGGGAGATCTTTCTGGTCTTTCTTAGATCAACTCTGTAAACGTTTTTATAATCTTGCCTAGTGTTTTGGGTCACTAGCCAGACTTCTGGGAACTGTATTTATTTTTTTTTAAACTTTTATAGCGTTTATAAATATTGCCATGAACTAAACAAGAAACAGTAACCTCATTTGCCCACAGTTACTTTTTTCTGTTGGTTCATGTTCATATACCTACCTAGGGAGCAGCGGCATCGCATTCATTGGCAGATGCCATTAGGAGGGACCGCCTTTAAACCGGCAATCGCCCCAAATCATTTGAAGCTTATTTGGGGATCCGTGGGTTCGCAGACCTCTGGGAAACATCCCCAGCGCCTGGTATTTGTAGTTTTGTAACAAAGGACAGAATACCCAATGTGACAAAATGCATAATTAAATACTTCAATGTTGGTATTCTCAGGAATGGGTCATTTAATTAATTGGTATTCTCAGGAATGGGTCATTTAGTTAAACTCTTTGGCCAAAGTGTTGTAATCCGGCAGCCACATCACGGCATGACCAGTATGCAGGTCCTAACACTACCTGTGAAAATTCTCATTTACCTCTGCAGTGGAGGGAGAATTGCATTAATAGACCTGGAAAAACCTGCTACTTAAAAGTGGGGTGGGGTGAACTTAAACTGTGGAAGGAGGGGCCACTAATATCCAAACAACTGATACCAGTTGAAAAGTAATAAACACAAGCTCTAACACCAGAACCCTAAACACAAGCTCTAACACCAGAACCCATCTCATGTCCACAAATTACCCAATGCTACATGTATACATTTGGCTACCCTCCGTGGCACTCATTTTTGGTGTGTGGGGTGGGTGTGTATTCCTGGGCTACAGCTTGCTGCAATTGTTTGTAGTTTTGTGCCACTTTCTATTAGCGGCCAGGCCTGACCGCTGCCGGTGTGCACCAGGCTTCACACCCTTTCCCCCGCTGTCTTCCCAGGTTTGCTTCAAGTATTTCTGCCGCTCCTGCTGGCACTGGCAGCACTCCATGGAGATCCTTCGACACCACCGTCCGCTCATGCGAAACCAAAAGAGCCGGGACTCCAGCTAAAGCCGTGGCCTCACAACGTCCACCTCCGAGAAGCTACTTATCCGCATCTCGTGCCGCTGCAGGACGCGCCGGAGCGGGAGAAGGCGCCAGTGTCCCGTCCCCTCCCGTCTGGCCCTCCCCAAAGCTCTCGCATTATTTTTTTTTTGTTGCATATTTTTGGGTTTTTGCAGGATGACGCGGATGTCGGAGGACTGGAGGGAGTCACTTCTCTTTGTTTCCCTTTTCTGCACTTGCTGTACCTCGTGTTCGGTTTTTTTCGCACTAGCGCACAGTGAATTTTGGTCGGGGATTTTTTTTTAAGGTTTGGGGGAGGCTATTCCTTCCTCCCAGGAGTTTTTGCAGTTCCCAGACTGGTCGCGTTTTGCTGAAGGTGAAGCGAAACGCGAGCCATGTTTTCTGACTGTTACAGCTACAGATGCCTCTGGGTTAATTTTTTATTTACTGAAGGCGCTTTTTTGTTTTTTTTTTTACATTCCTTGCAATATACAGTATACTGCTGGTGATGCCGCAGACTTCATTAAACCCCCTCCCCATACTTTGCAGTTACCATACAGTGCCTTCCGAATTTATTTAATGTCCCATCTGAACACCATAAACTGATTGTTCAGCTGACATTTTTACTGTTCCAACAACAGCAGGATCTGCTCTTTATTTAAACCAAATCATATTTCATGTTTTACCCACCGTGGGGTTTTTACCAGTTCCTTTTTACACTCTTAAAAGACGGTTTTTAAGTCGTTTTTTTGTTCTTTTCTGGCAGCTTTTAACATGATTGCAACTTTTTTTTTTTTTTTTCTGTTTCTGGGAGCTGCTGGTTTAGAAGAGGAAAAAAATTAATAAAATCTTTGTAAAACAGAGTTTGCAACCAAAGGACAGACCTGGGGACTCCTACCTGGGCCGGATATTGACCATGTGATGTGTATATAGTTTTAAGGAAAGTTTGTTGCACATTTTTTTAATTTGCACTTCAGGGGATGGTGAAGTTTTTAATCACTTTCGGTTTGTATTTGGCTGGACAAAGGGCTGTAATATGTGTATTTTTTTTTTGTTTCCTGTCTCTCTGAGGATGGGGTAGAGGCGAGAGTTGGGGTCAGACCTTTCTCCTGGAGGGGTTAAGTGTCCGCACTCTTTATATTGGTCAGCTTTTTGGAAACTGCTGACATGCAGGCCTTTCAAATCTGTGTTTTCTGTGTGTCCCCCCTCTCTGTTGGAAGCTCTGTGCCAAAGACCATCTGTATCCCCCCCCCCAGTTGCTGAGCTAAGACCCTATATATATCCCTAGCTGCCCTGATTGGGTACGTGTGACGTCTCTACCTCATGTAGTTATGCAAGCAGAAGATGCACTTAACCTACAGATGTGGTGTACTTATTTTTGTTCTCTTGGCACATAATAAACACGTTGAAGCAGTAATGAGACTCCTTGTTTCTTTGGGTTGGGGATGGGGGCCTGGTCGGTGCACTTGGCTTCACGGCACCTTCTCTTGCGTTCTTGTAAATGTTTGTGTCCCCGGTATGTAATTCGGGTGAGAATGCTCCGGCTGTGAGAACTTTGCACCTATAGAGATTCTGAAATGAGGAAAGGTCTGGCTTGTAGGATGGGGCTGGGGAGGAGAGACTTGTGTTATTGGAAACGCCAGGCACTAATTATCCGGCAGGGATTTACATAGTGGTGTTGGAAAATCTGGTCTATTAAGTGGCGATGGTTGGGCATTGGTGCGCATGCCAGGCAATGCTTGTATAACTAGAAGGGAACGCTGTCCTAAAGCAAGGTATGTAAGCTATATGGCTGTGTGCTAATCTATACCTAGAGCGGATGTGGGGTCAAGGCCTTGTATGAGGAAAGGGGCCATTCAATGAATTTCATTGGCAGTCTGAAGCATGGAGGCTTTGCTGAAAATGCAACAAATTCCGTTATAAAGCAGAATATTCGTTTCAATGGTGGTGATAATACAGATTATCCCAGCATAACATGCCAACAACCTTGGCTACATCTGCATCCATACACCGGGCAGGGCCATCTTTTGGTCCCCCACTTGGGAACACTACAAATTATGCATCTGATTGTGGGTCCATGCAACTGTGGGGGGGGGGGGGGGGCATAGGCAGACACCAGAACTGTGGCCCTATATGTTGGAAAGGAGCTTTCCTGCGGGAGTAATAAGACTGTTTGCATAGGCACATGGTCTGGGACTAATATCTTGGTGGTTGGGAGAGGTATTGGCAGCGGGATGTTGGGGTATATAGGGAGAGGTACTAGCAGCGGGATGTTAGGGTGTATAGGGAGAGGTATTAGCAGCGGGATGTTAGGGTGTATAGGGAGAGGTATTAGCAGCGGGATGTTAGGGTGTATAGGGAGAGGTATTAGTAGCGGGGTGTTAGGGTGTATAGGGAGAGGTATTAGTAGCGGGATGTTAGGGTGTATAGGGAGAGGTATTAGCAGCGGGATGTTAGGGTGTATAGGGAGAGGTATTAGCAGCGGGATGTTAGGGTGTATAGGGAGAGGTATTAGCAGCAGGATGTTAGGGTGTATAGGGAGAGGTTTTTAGCAGCGGGATGTTAGGGTGTATAGGGAGAGGTATTAGCAGCAGGATGTTAGGGTGTATAGGGAGAGGTATTAGCAGCGGGATGTTAGGGTGTATAGGGAGAGGTATTAGCAGCGGGATGTTGGGGTGTATAGGGAGAGGTATTAGCAGCGGGATGTTAGGGTGTATAGGGAGAGGTATTAGCAGCAGGCTGTTAGGGTGTATAGGGAGCGGTATTAGCAGCGGGATGTTAGGGTGTATAGGGAGAGGTATTAGTAGCGGGGTGTTAGGGTGTATAGGGAGAGGTATTAGCAGCGGGATGTTAGGGTGTATAGGGAGCGGTATTAGCAGCGGGATGTTAGGGTGTATAGGGAGAGGTATTAGTAGCGGGGTGTTAGGGTGTATAGGGAGAGGTATTAGCAGCGGGATGTTGGGGTGTATAGGGAGAGGTATTAGCAGCGGGATGTTAGGGTGTATAGGGAGAGGTATTAGCAGCGGGGTGTTAGGGTGTATAGGGAGAGGTATTAGTAGCAGGATGTTAGGGTGTATAGGGAGAGGTATTAGCAGCGGGATGTTAGGGTGTATAGGGAGAGGTATTAGCAGCAGGATGTTAGGGTGTATAGGGAGAGGTTTTTAGCAGCGGGATGTTAGGGTGTATAGGGAGAGGTATTAGCAGCGGGGTGTTAGGGTGTATAGGGAGAGGTATTCGCAGCGGGATGTTAGGGTGTATAGGGAGAGGTATTAGCAGCGGGATGTTAGGGTGTATAGGGAGAGGTATTAGCAGCGGGATGTTAGGGTGTATAGGGAGAGGTATTAGCAGCAGGCTGTTAGGGTGTATAGGGAGCGGTATTAGCAGCGGGATGTTAGGGTGTATAGGGAGAGGTATTAGCAGCAGGATGTTAGGGTGTATAGGGAGAGGTTTTTAGCAGCGGGATGTTAGGGTGTATAGGGAGAGGTATTAGCAGCAGGATGTTAGGGTGTATAGGGAGAGGTATTAGCAGCAGGATGTTGTATAGGGAGAGGTATTAGCAGCGGGATGTTAGGGTGTATAGGGAGAGGTATTAGCAGCGGGATGTTAGGGTGTATAGGGAGAGGTATTAGCAGCGGGATGTTAGGGTGTATAGGGAGAGGTATTAGCAGCAGGATGTTAGGGTGTATAGGGAGAGGTTTTTAGCAGCGGGATGTTAGGGTGTATAGGGAGAGGTATTAGCAGCAGGATGTTAGGGTGTATAGGGAGAGGTATTAGCAGCGGGATGTTAGGGTGTATAGGGAGAGGTATTAGCAGCGGGATGTTAGGGTGTATAGGGAGAGGTATTAGCAGCGGGATGTTAGGGTGTATAGGGAGAGGTATTAGTAGCGGGGTGTTAGGGTGTATAGGGAGGGGTATTAGCAGCGGGATGTTAGGGTGTATAGGGAGAGGTATTAGTAGCGGGGTGTTAGGGTGTATAGGGAGGGGTATTAGCAGCGGGATGTTAGGGTGTATAGGGAGAGGTATTAGCAGCGGGGTGTTAGGGTGTATAGGGAGAGGTATTAGTAGCGGGGTGTTAGGGTGTATAGGGAGAGGTATTAGCAGCGGGATGTTAGGGTGTATAGGGAGAGGTATTAGCAGCAGGATGTTAGGGTGTATAGGGAGAGGTTTTTAGCAGCGGGATGTTAGGGTGTATAGGGAGAGGTATTAGCAGCAGGATGTTAGGGTGTATAGGGAGAGGTATTAGCAGCGGGATGTTAGGGTGTATAGGGAGAGGTATTAGCAGCGGGATGTTAGGGTGTATAGGGAGAGGTATTAGCAGCGGGATGTTAGGGTGTATAGGGAGAGGTATTAGCAGCGGGATGTTAGGGTGTATAGGGAGAGGTATTAGCAGCGGGATGTTAGGGTGTATAGGGAGAGGTATTAGCAGCGGGGTGTATAGGGAGAGGTATTAGCAGCGGGATGTTAGGGTGTATAGGGAGAGGTATTAGCAGCGGGATGTTAGGGTGTATAGGGAGAGGTATTAGCAGCGGGGTGTTAGGGTGTATAGGGAGAGGTATTCGCAGCGGGATGTTAGGGTGTATAGGGAGAGGTATTAGCAGCGGGATGTTAGGGTGTATAGGGAGAGGTATTAGCAGCGGGATGTTAGGGTGTATAGGGAGAGGTATTAGCAGCGGGATGTTAGGGTGTATAGGGAGAGGTATTGGCAGCGGGATGTTAGGGTGTATAGGGAGAGGTATTAGCAGCGGGATGTTAGGGTGTATAGGGAGAGGTATTAGCAGCGGGGTGTTAGGGTGTATAAGGAGAGGTATTAGCAGCGGGATGTTAGGGTGTATAGGGAGAGGTATTGGCAGCAGGATGTTGTATAGGGAGAGGTATTAGCAGCGGGGTGTTGGGGTGTATTGGGAGAGGTATTAGCAGCAGGATGTTGTATAGGGAGAGGTATTAGCAGCGGGATGTTAGGGTGTATAGGGAGAGGTATTAGCAGCGGGATGTTAGGGTGTATAGGGAGAGGTATTAGCAGCGGGATGTTAGGGTGTATAGGGAGAGGTATTAGCAGCGGGGTGTATAGGGAGAGGTATTAGCAGCGGGATGTTAGGGTGTATAGGGAGAGGTATTAGCAGCGGGATGTTAGGGTGTATAGGGAGAGGTATTAGCAGCGGGATGTTAGGGTGTATAGGGAGAGGTATTAGCAGCGCGATGTTGTATAGGGAGAGGTATTAGCAGCGGGATGTTAGGGTGTATAGGGAGAGGTATTAGCAGCGGGATGTTAGGGTGTATAGGGAGAGGTATTAGCAGCGGGATGTTGGGGTGTATAGGGAGAGGTATTAGCAGCGGGATGTTAGGGTGTATAGGGAGAGGTATTAGCAGCGGGATGTTAGGGTGTATAGGGAGAGGTATTAGCAGCGGGATGTTAGGGTGTATAGGGAGAGGTATTAGCAGCGGGGTGTTAGGGTGTATAGGGAGAGGTATTAGCAGCGGGGTGTATAGGGAGAGGTATTAGCAGCGGGATGTTAGGGTGTATAGGGAGAGGTATTAGCAGCGGGATGTTAGGGTGTATAGGGAGAGGTATTAGCAGCGGGGTGTTAGTGTGTATAGGGAGGTATTAGCAGCAGGATGTTGGGGTGTATAGGGAGAGGTATTAGCAGCGGGATGTTAGGGTGTATAGGGAGAGGTATTAGCAGCGGGATGTTAGGGTGTATAGGGAGAGGTATTAGCAGCGGGGTGTTAGGGTGTATAGGGAGAGGTATTAGCAGCGAGATGTTAGGGTGTATAGGGAGAGGTATTAGCAGCGGGATGTTGGGGTGTATAGGGAGAAGTATTAGCAGCGGGATGTTAGGGTGTATAGGGAGAGGTATTAGCAGCGGGATGTTAGGGTGTATAGGGAGATGTATTAGCAGCGGGGTGTATAGGGAGAGGTATTAGCAGCGGGATGTTAGGGTGTATAGGGAGAGGTATTAGCAGTGGGATGTTAGGGTGTATAGGGAGAGGTATTAGCAGCTGGATGTTAGGGTGTATAGGGAGAGGTATTAGCAGCAGGATGTTAGGGTGTATAGGGAGAGGTATTAGCAGCAGGATGTTAGGGTGTATAGGGAGAGGTATTAGCAGCGGGATGTTGGGGTGTATAGGGAGAGGTATTAGCAGCGGGATGTTAGGGTGTATAGGGAGAGGTATTAGCAGCGGGATGTTAGGGTGTATAGGGAGAGGTATTAGCAGCGGGATGTTAGGGTGTATAGGGAGAGGTATTAGCAGCGGGATGTTAGGGTGTATAGGGAGAGGTATTAGCAGCGGGGTGTATAGGGAGACTTATTAGCAGCGGGATGTTAGGGTGTATAGGGAGAGGTATTAGCAGTGGGATGTTAGGGTGTATAGGGAGAGGTATTAGCAGCTGGATGTTAGGGTGTATAGGGAGAGGTATTAGCAGCGGGATGTTAGGGTGTATAGGGAGAGGTATTAGCAGCGGGGTGTTAGGGTGCATAGGGAGAGGTATTAGCAGCAGGATGTTAGGGTGTATAGGGAGAGGTATTCGCAGCGGGATGTTAGGATGTATAGGGAGAAGTTTTAGCAGCGGGATGTTAGGGTGTATAGGGAGAGGTATTAGCAGCGGGGTGTATAGGGAGACTTATTAGCAGCGGGATGTTAGGGTGTATAGGGAGAGGTATTAGCAGTGGGATGTTAGGGTGTATAGGGAGAGGTATTAGCAGCTGGATGTTAGGGTGTATAGGGAGAGGTATTAGCAGCGGGATGTTGGTGTATAGGGAGAGGTATTAGCAGCAGGATGTTAGGGTGTATAGGGAGAGGTATTAGCAGCTGGATGTTAGGGTGTATAGGGAGAGGTATTAGCAGCGGGATGTTGGGGTGTATAGGGAGAGGTATTAGCAGCGGGATGTTGGGGTGTATAGGGAGAGGTATTAGCAGCGGGGTGTTAGGGTGCATAGGGAGAGGTATTAGCAGCAGGATGTTAGGGTGTATAGGGAGACGTATTAGCAGCGGGATGTTAGGGTGTATAGGGAGAGGTATTAGCAGCAGGATGTTAGGGTGTATAGGGAGAGGTATTAGCAGCAGGATATTGGGGTGTATAGGGAGAGGTATTAGCAGCGGGGTGTTAGGGTGCATAGGGAGAGGTATTAGCAGCAGGATGTTAGGGTGTATAGGGAGAGGTATTAGCAGCGGGGTGTTAGGGTGCATAGGGAGAGGTATTAGCAGCAGGATGTTAGGGTGTATAGGGAGAGGTATTAGCAGCGGGATGTTAGGGTGTATAGGGAGAGGTATTAGCAGCGGGATGTTAGGGTGTATAGGGAGAGGTATTCGCAGCGGGATGTTAGGATGTATAGGGAGAAGTTTTAGCAGCGGGATGTTAGGGTGTATAGGGAGCGGTATTGGCAGCGGGATGTTAGGGTGTATAGAGGGGTATTTGTAGCAGAAATAGAGGGGTGATGAGGCTATAGTATAGAACATTGGTGACATGCTGAGACCTCACTTGGAGTACTGTGCAGATCATTGCGGCGGTAAGGGCAGCCTGGCATGCATATTAAAGATTAAGCCTGCTGGTTGCCCCTACCCGTCAAGGTGGCGACTTATGTAATGGGTTAACCTGGCCATTTTAGGTAGCCAAAATGGCTGCCCAGGAGCTGTTCTGATTTCCCTGTGTAAGACTGTTTATTTCCCCTGTGTATTCTGCGGGGAGTATTTTGTTAGGCTTATTGTGTGGTGAGCTGGGAGAGGGTAAGCTGACGCTGATCGGAGCACCAGTTATCCAGCGGTTCATAGCTGGTGTTGGTGTCTGAGACGAGCGTGACATTTGAATGGAGAACGGCAGCCTGGGATACTCTGAGGCAGATCGTGGAAGAGTTCCTGGGTACGCACCTAGCAAACTAGGATCCCCCCTCCCCCCCATAATCCTGTTTTGGGGAGTTGAGTCTGTATTGTGCATTTGTGTTTCTGTTGGCTCCAAACTAAATGAACACTTTTGTTCTGTCTGGTGCGTGTGATCCCGATGTAACGGTCTGGTCTTCCGTCACCGCCATATCTCGAAGGGTACAGAGTGCGCTAATAAAGAGGGTGCCATGGTCTACGACTCAGGGGTGCGCATACTTTTCCCCCTGCTTGTGTCCCCTCCCCTTGTCCCCAGCGTCAAATGACGCAGCGTTGCCCGAAGCCGCCAAAGGTAAGGGAAGTTAGAGGCCTCGCGCGGTCCCCCGGCATGTAATTTAAATGCTTTGGGGATAGAGCACGGGGTTTCTCTGTGAGCACTGCGCCCCCCTGGTGTACGTGAAACGTATTTGGAAATACTAAATGGCCTCAATGTGCTCAGCTTGGGGAAGGGGGGGGGACAAGTCTATCACCCCCCCAAGTCTCTATCGCCTCCCAATCTCTCTGCCCCATATCTCCTATCATGCCCTCTATCTCCCTCCCTGTCTCTATCATCACCCCCCCCCCCCCGTCTCCCTTTCACCCCCGTCTCCCTATTTCCTTTAACCCCATCAGTGCTGCCTCGGGCCTCCCCTCGTCTGTTATGCCCCCCTTCCTAAGTGGTACAAGGGCATTCATGCTGCCAGCACACACTGAGGGGCAGTTTGGGGGAGAAATATTAAGCTTGTGTTCCCCTCCCACGAGCTCGACCCCATACTGCCTGGGATCGCTAACACAGTTTGGTGGTGTCTGACGAGTCAGGAAAGATTTATTAATTGGGGGATCGCAGGACTAATAGTTTGTAGCAGGGGAGCAGTGTTAGGCCTCGGCCAAGCTCCCCGCTGGCGTGCTGAGGCTCAGGGAAAGCAGGTGCTTTCCCTGGCCTTAGACAGCGTGCCATCCGGGGGCGTGTCAGTGAAGTCACGGAGCTGGTTCGCCCTCATTGGGGGAACCGCTCACGTGACCGGCCCTGCGCTCCGGCAAGCGGGAATTTAAAATTCTGCTAAGACCTACGCTTCTGCGCGCTTGCGGAAGCGTAGGCGAGCCCCTACTAAAGCCACTCTCATTGCGGCTGTAGGGGCTCAGTGCCGAGCGGAAGCGCGCCCCAGCAAGCAGCAACCCTGGATGAGGCCTAAGGCTGCACTTATAGTGACAGCTACGCGATGTTGCGTCAAAACATGCATTGCTGCCGTCGCGTGCGCTTATGTGAGGCGACGGCTTGGTCGTGATCGCTGGAAGTCATCACAATTTGATTTTTCCAGCGCCCGCAGCCTGACGTCGGTCACCGGCACTATAAGCGCAGCACCCGCTGCGGTACCACACGTGTCCTGTATATTCCCATACACATTATCAGACCTCTTATCCACGTTCCCACACACTATAACAGCCCTATACACACACAGGTCCGGAAATAATTGGACACTGATGCAAGTTTTGTTATTTTGGCTTTGTACCACAATAAATTCAAGTAATAGTTAAATAATGAATATGGGCTTAAAGTGCAGACTATCAGCTTTAATTTGAGGGTATCCACATCCAAATTGGAGGAAGGGTTTAGGAATTACATCTCTTTAATATGTAGCCCCCTCTTTTTCAAGGGACCAAAAGTAATTGGGCAATTGACTCAAGCTGTTTCATGGACAGGTGTGGGCTGTTCCTTCATTATTTCATCATCAATTAAGCAGGTAAAAGGTCTGGAGTTGATACCAGGTGTGGCATTCACATGTGAACCCACAACATGCGGTCAAAGGCGCGCTCAATCCAAGTGAAACGGCATCCTTAAGCCGCGCCTATAGTGCTCGGGACGGGTGACGTCACCCGTCCCGAAGTGAAAGTTACTTCACTTTGGGGTGGCGTCGCGGGCTTCTGGGCATTTGATTTGTTATGGGGCTGTCACATGAGGCGACAGCCCTTGAAAAATCAAATATTCCTGGCTTCCAAAGTCTGCGACACGACGTCGCTCCATCGCATTGCCGCCATCGCACTTACTATAAGTGCACGCGGCGATGCCAATGTATTTGTTTTTGGTCTTTGCAAGCACTATAGGCGTGGCCTTAGGCTGCAAAAAAAAGAAATTAATCAGAGATAGCAGGAACATTAGGAGCGGCCAAATCAACAGTTTGGTACAGTCTGAGGAAAAAAAACGCACTGGTGAGCTCTGCAACACAAAAAGGCCTGGACGTCAACGGAAGACAACAGTGGTGGATGATCGTATGATCCTTTCCATGGTAAAGAAAAACCCCTTCACAACATCCAGCCAAGTGACGAACACTCTCCAGGAGGTTGGCATATCAATATCCAAGTCTACCTTAAAGAGAAGACTTCACAAGAGCAAATACAGAGGGTTCACCACAAGGTGCAACCATTCATAAGCCTCAAGAATAGAAAGGCCAGATTAGACTTTGCCAAACAATATCTAAAAAAAAGCCAGCCCAGTTCTGGAACAGCATTCTTTGGACAGATGAAACGAAGATCAACCTGTACCAGAATGATGGGAAGAAAAAAGTATGGAGAAGGCTTGGAACGGCTCATGATCCGAAGCATACCACATCTGTAAAACACAGTGGAGGCAGTGTGATGGCATGGGCATGCATGGCTTACAATGGCACTGGGTCACTAGTGTTTATTGATGAAGTGATAGAAGCAGCCGGATGAATTCTAAAGTGTGTAGGGATATATTGTCTGCTCAGATTCAGACAAATTCAGCGAAGGTGATTGGACGGCGCTTCACTTTACAGATGGACAATGACCCAAAACATACTACGAAAGCAACCCAGAAGTTTTTTTTAAGGCAAAGAAGTGGAATATTCTGCAATGGCCGAGTCAATAACCTGATCTCAACCCGATCGAGCATGCATTTCACTTGCTGAAGACAAAACTTAAGGCAGAAAGACCCACGAACAAACAACAACTGAAGACAGCTGCAGTAAAGGCCTGGCAAAGCCTCACAAAGGAGGAAACACAGCGTTTGGTGATGTCCATGCGTTCCAGACTTCAAGCAGTCATTGCCTGCAAAGGATTCTCGACAAAGTATTAAAAATGAACATTTTATTTATGATTGTGTTAATTTGTCCATTACATTCGAGCCCCTGAAATAAGGGGACTGTGTATGAAAATGGTTGCAATTCCTAAAAGTTTCATACGATATTTTTGTTCAACCCCTTGAATTAAAGCGGAAAGTCTGAACTTCTATTGCATTTCGGTTGTTTCATTTCAAATCCATTGTGGTGGCGTACAGAGCCAAAATTATGAAAATTGTGTCAGTGTCCAATTATTTCCGGACCTAACTGTATACACACACGCTATAACAGCCCTACACACATATATATATATATACATATACACATACTTATATAAAACGGAAATAGCCGTGTTAGTGCAGAATAAATGAGTTCTTCAGTATTAGGTGATACCTTTTTTATTTGGACTAACAATTTATGTCATAGGACAAGCTTTCGGGAGTTTTCCTCTCCTTAAGGTCTGCAATACTGAATAACTTTTATTCTGCACTATATACATACACATACACACACTATACCAGCCCTACACACATATAATCTATAACAGCCCCACACACTATAACAGACACACACACACACACACACACACACACACACACACACACACACACACACACACACACACACACACACACACACACACACACACACACACTGTGTGTAGGGCTGTTTATAGTGATTGTAACAGACATATACACACACATACACATACACACACTATAACAGCCCTACACACAGGTGAAATGAATCCCTCCCCCTTCACACAGGTGAGATTAACCCCTCCCCCTCTATACAGTATATATAAACACATCTATTGTCATAAATAGACTATTTCAGTTAATTCTTATCAGCGAGTCAGGGACACAGAGCCGTGTGCAGAGCGGAGCGATGGGAGAGCGCAAAATATGGAGCAATACTCTGCACAGTACTGACCCTAATATAGCAAAGTACGGAGCAACGCTCTGCACAGTACTGACTCCAATACTGCAAAATACGGAGCAATGCTCTGCACAGTACTGACCCTAATACTGCAAAATACGGAGCAATACTCTGCACAGTACTGACCCTAATATAGCAAAGTACAGAGCAATGCTCTGCACAGTACTGACTCCAATACTGTAAAATACGGAGCAACGCTCTGCACAGTACTGACCCTAATACTGCAAAATACGGAGCAACGCTCTGCACAGTACTGATCCTAATACTGCAAAATACTGAGCAATGATCTGCATAGTACTGACCATAATTTTGCAAAATACGGAGCAACGCTCTACACAGTACTGACCCTAATACTGCAGAGTACGAAGCAACTTAATACTGCAAAGTACGGAGCAACGCTCTGCACAGTACTGACCCTAATACTGCAAAGTATGGATTAATGCTCTGCATAGTACTGACCCCAATACTGCAAAGTTTGGAGCAACGCTCTGCACAGTACTGAACGTAATACTGCAGAGTACGGAGCAACGCTCTGTATAGTACTGACCCTAATACTGAAAAGTACGGCACAATACTCTGCACAGTACTGACCCTAATACTGCTAAATATGGAGCAATGCTCTGCATAGTACTGACTAGTACTGTAACGTACAGAGCAATGCTCTGCATACTACTGACCCTAATACTGCAAAGTACAGAGCAACGCTCTGCATAGTACTGACCCTAATACTGCAAAGTATGGAGCAACGCTCTGCACAGTACTGACCCTAATACTGCAAAGTACAGAGCAACGCTCTGCAAAGTACTGACCCTAATACTGCAAAGTACAGAGCAATGCTCTGCATAGTACTGACCCTAATACTGCAAAGTACAGAGCAACGCTCTGCATAGTACTGACCCTAATACTGCAAAGTATGGAGCAATGCTCTGCACAGTACTGATCATAATACTGCAAAGTACAGAGCAATGCTCTGCATAGTACTGACCCTAATACTGCTAAATATGGAGCAATGCTCTGCATAGTACTGACCCTAATACTGCTAAATATGGAGCAATGCTCTGCACAGTACTGACCCTAATACTGCAAAGTATGGAGCAATGCTCTGCATACTACTGACCCTAATACTGCAAAGTATGGAGCAATGCTCTGCATAGTAGTATCCTTATTACCCCTCTGTAGGGTTTATATCTTATATATATGGTGACCCCATTTATGTCACACAATGCCCCAGAATTCCCTGCTCTCCGCATAGTATTACATAACCTGGCTCAGGCTCCGCCCCCTGTTACCACAAGGCCACAGGGACCAAAATACCCTCCAGGCTCCGCCCCGCGGGGCGTCAGGGCAGAATAAATAGGGGCGAGAAGAGGGACCAGGACTCACTCAATCTGCCACGGCAAAGGTAAGCATCGCAGAGCATCGCGTCTCTATCCTATACACAGCCTTGCAGAGCATTACGCCTCTATCCTATACACAGAGCTCCGCAGAGCATCGCTCCTCTATCCTATACACAAAACCCCACAGAGCATCGCACCTCTATCCTATACACACAGCCCCGCAGAGCATCGCTCTATCCTATACACAGCCTTGCAGAGCATTACGCCTCTATCCTATACACACAGCCCCGCAGAGCATCGCTCCTCTATCCTTTACACAAAACCCCACAGAGCATCGCACCTCTATCCTATACACAGAGCTCCGCAGAGCATCGCACGTCAATCCTATACACAGAGCTCCGCAGAGCATCGCACCTCTATCCTATACACAGAGCTCCGCAGAGCATCGCACCTCTATCCTATACACAGCGCTGCAGAGGGTCTCTGTCACAGGGTGACTGTCTCTCACACGTGTGCTTTTCTCTCCCAGGTATCTGTCTCGTGTCCCTGAAGTCTCTTCATCATGCTGCGTCTCGTCGCTCTTCTCGCCGCCCTCTGCGCAGTCACATACGGTGAGTGCAAGAGACAGCCCCTGGTCCGACAGAGAGAGAGAGAGAGATCAGAGAGAGAGAGAGAGATGAGAGATCAGAGAGAGAGAGAGATCAGAGAGAGAGAGAGATCAGAGAGAGAGAGAGATCAGAGAGAGAGCGCACCGTTTGCATTACAGTGCAAGAGACAGCACACAAGTTGTCAGCAGGTTACAGTAGCACAGGTGGGAGAGGGTGAGGGGCTGAGATACATTGAAGGAGGGATGAGATGAGTTCTGAGGGGGGGGTGGTGACTGACCCTGTCTAACTCCCCACCACAGGCTGCCCCACCATCCTCAGCAAGTCCCAGTGGGGGGACGCGCTGCCACATGCCGTACCGCTTTGTCCACGCCTGTCACCTACGCAATCATCCACCACACGGAGTCAGCGGCCTGTTCCAGCCAGTCTACATGTATCACACAGGCCAAGAACATACAGAGCTATCACATGAACAGCAACGGCTGGTGTGACATCGGATACAAGTGAGAGGGGGAAGGGGGGAGAAGGACAGAGGGAGAGAATGGGGGGGGGGAAAGAGGTGGGTAGTGTGGGGGGGGGGGGGAGAGAGAGGGTAATGGGGAGGGAGAGGGTGGGTAATGGGGGGAGGAGAGAGGGGGGATAATGGGGGGGGGGAGAGAGAGAGGGGAGAGCGATAAGGGGGATGAGAGGGGAAATAATGGGGTGCAGATAGAGGAGGGTTAATGGGGGGTGAGAGAGAGGAGGGTTAATGGGGGGTGAGAGAGGAGGGGTAAATGGGGGGTGAGAGAGAGGAGGGGTAATGGAGGGGAGAGAGAGGAGGGGTAATGGGGGAGAGGGGGAGAATGAGGAGGTTAATGGGGGGAGAGAGGGCAGGGATAATGGGGGGTAGAGAGGGGGGGAGAGCGATAAGGGGGATGAGAGGGGAAATAATGGAGGTGCAGATAGAGGGTGGTAATGGGGGGGAGAGAGGAGGGTTAATGGGGGGGTGAGAGAGAGGAGGGTTAATGGGGGGGTGAGAGAGAGGAGGGGTATATGGAGGGGAGAGAGAGGAGGGGTAATGGAGGGGAGAGAGAGGGAGGATAATGGGGTAGAGAGGGAGAGGGGGGAATGGGAGGGAGAGGGGATAGGGGGATGAGGGGGGGGATAATGGGGACGAGGGGAGTGAGAGAGGGAATAATGGGGACGAGGGGAGAGAGGGGGGAGATAATGAAGGGGCTTCTCTCTTCAAATAAAAAGATCACTTGTGAGCACATTTACATGCTCACAAGTGATCTTTTTATTTTGCTATATGCTACAGTATACGGTGGAGGTTTCTTGTTGCCTTTTTCACCCACCATAACTTAAAATGTCATTTATTTATGTGTTTGTATAATATATATATATTTTTTTTACTGTGGAGGGTTTTTGTCACTTTTTTTACCCACCATAACTTTAATAATGTGTGGTGAAGACCTACTCTTAGGCCTCGGGCATAGACACTTTGCCCGTGCTTAGGCGCGCTTGAGGCTCAGGGAAAGCGGTGCTTTCCCTGGCCTTAGAGCGCGCGCCGTCCGTGGGCGTGTCTGGGGGCGGGCCAGTGACGTCACGGAGCTGGTCGCCCTCATTGGGCGAACCGCTCACGTGACCGGCCCTGCGCTCCGGCACGCACACAAACGTAACTTTTGTTAAGACACACGCTTCCGCAGGCGTGCGGAAGCGTGCGCGAGCCCCTGCTAAAGCCGCTCTCTTATTGCGGCTGCAGGGGCTCGGTGCCGAGTGTGAGCGCGGCTCAGCCTTGCTCACACTACTATGTCCCAGGCCTTAGTCTCAAACAAGCAGAG
>NC_134500.1:27178870-27238894 GCF_040206685.1 Ascaphus truei
GTATACACACAAACATGTATACACACACACAAACATGTATACACGTGTATACACAAATGTGTATACACACACACGTGTATACACACACACACGTGTATACACACACACGTGTATACACACACGTGTATACACACATGTGTATACACACACGTGTATACACATACACACACACGTACACATACACACACACACACACACATGTATACACACACACACATACAATGTATACACACAAACATGTATACACACACACACCCCAGCACCACCACATCAGCACACCGGTATCCATGCCCCCCCAGCACACTGGCATTCTCGGCTCCCCACCATTCCCAGCCCCCATCAACACCATCAGCACCCACACATCGCCACCTTTGCACCTCCCCCATCGGCACACCCACATCCGCACCCCCACATCAGCACCAAACCCTCCCAAATCAGCACACCAATACAATCACCATCAGTACAGCCACAGCAGCACTACCACCGCACATGGGCCGCGTGGACCACTCCCCACCCAAATGCCACACCCACACCACAAACATCCCGGGCAACGCCGGGGCTCTCAGCTAGTATATATATATATATATATATATATATATATATATATATATATATATATATATATATATATATTACATACATACATACTGACCCACAATCCCACAATATAATGACTCCTTTGTGTGTTTTATCTCTACAACGACTATACACACACACACTGACCCCTCTGTATATATAGTGACCCTTTTGTATTTATATACTGATCACTCTGTGTATATACTGACCCCCCTATGTGTATATACAGTTTCCTGGTGGGGGGAGATGGCACTATATTTGAGGGACGCGGATGGACAAGTGTCGGAGCTCACGCCCCAAATTACAACTCTGCCTCCATCGGTATCAGCTTTATCGGATCCTTCACCAGTGAGTCATGGGGGAGGGATGGGGTGGGGGGAGGGATGGGGTGGGGGGTGGGTGGGAGGTGGGCAAAGGGACGGAATGGCAGGGGGATTGGGGCAGGGTAATGGGATAGGTCGGGCAGGGGAATGGTATGGGGGGCAGGGGAATGGTATGGGGGGTCAGGGGGACGGAATGTGGGGTCAGGGGGACGAGATTAGGGCAGAGGGACGAGATTAGGGCAGAGGGACGGGATGGGGGTACGGGATGGGAGTGGCAGGGGGACAGATGAGGGAAGAGGGGGAATGGGGAGGGCTGGCGGACGGGATGGGGAACAAGGGGGGATAGGATGGAGGGGCAGGGTGAGAGAATGAGGGAAAGCAGGGGTTAGGGGAGCGGATGTTTGAGAACAGGGAAAGAGGATGGAGTGGCATGGGAATAGAGGGAGACACAAGGGGGAACGGGGGAGATGGAGAAATAGGGGGGCGGGGATTGGGGTTTTATGGTGGGGACACAGTGACACTAATCACGGGAGACAGAAGGTATCACAGAGCTGTAACCTGTAATACTGCACAGTGACCTCATCTCCCCCCCTCCTCCCTTCTATCTCCACCCCTCCCCCTTCTCTCTCCACCCCTCCCCCCTTCTCTCTCCACCCCTCCGCCTTCTCTCTCCACCCCTCCCATTCTCTCTCCACCCCTCCCCCCCTTCTCTCTCCACCCCTCCCCCCCCTTCTCTCTCCACCCCTCCCCCCTTCTCTCTCCACCCTTCCCCCCTTCTCTCTCCACCCCTCCCCCCTTCTCTCTCCCACCCCTCCACTTATCTCCCCCTTCTCTCTCCCCCCTTCTCCCCCTTCCCGATTCTCTTGCCTCCCCCTCCCCTCTCCTCCCCCCCCTTCTCTCTCTTCCCCTCCTTTCCCTCTCTCTAACCCCCTTCGTCCCCCCTCTCGGTTTCCCTCTCTCTTTACCCCCCTCCCCACCCCCAGCAGTAACCCCACCACTGCAGCCCAGAACGCCGCTAAAAGCCTGATCAGTTGTGGAGTCACCAGAGGATCATCAAATCCGCTTACATCCTGAAGGGTCATCGCAACGTGACAGCGACCGACTGCCCCGGGAACACCTTCTACAACACCGTCAAGACCTGGCCCCGCTTCCAGGCCTAACACCCTAAGGGCTAACAGACCTAACTGCCCCCCCAGCCAGGAACTGCCCCGGATATCTGATCCTATGAAGTCATTCTAATATCTGCCCCATTGGGAGAATTATATGGATGTCTCCCGCTCTTAATACTTACCCTATAGCAGAATCAAGCTCTTCCCCAGAATATCTGCCCCCCTCCCAATATCTGCCCCCCCCCTCCTGTGCAGACGATTGTGAAGCAAAATAAATTGAAAATTTTAACTACAAATCAGACTTTGTGTTATACAGAGAGATAGCTGTGTGTCTTATACAGAGATATAACTGTGTTATACATAGAGATAGCTATGTGTGTTATGCAGAGAGATAGCTGTGCATGTTGTACAGAGAAAGAGAGAGAACTGTGTGTGTTATACAGAGAGAGAGGTAGCTATGTGTGGCATACAAAGATATCTGTTATACAGAGAGAGAGATGGCTGTGTGGGTTATACAGAGATAGCTGTGCAGAAATCACACAGTGAGAGATAGCTGGATAACAGTCTCGCTTTCATTGCTATAAAGTAAATACAGAGCGTTAGACATCTCTCTGACACTGGGGTGGTCTCTCTGACACTGCGGTGGTCTCTCTGACACTGCGGTGGTCTCTCTGACACTGGGGTGGTCTCTGACACTGGGGTGGTCTCTCTTACACTGGGGTGGTCTCTTACACTGGGGTGGTCTCTGACACTGCTGTGGTCTGACACTGCGGTGGTCTCTGACACGGGCGGTCTCTCTGACACTGGGGTGGTCTCTCTGACACTGGGGTGGTCTCTCTGACACTGAGGTGGTCTCTCTTACACTGGGGTGGTCTCTCTGACACTGGGGTGGTCTCTGACACTGCTGTGGTCTGACACTGCGGTGGTCTCTGACACGGGTGGTCTCTCTGACACTGGGGTGGTCTCTGACACTGGGGTGGTCTCTCTGACACTGGGGTGGTCTCTGAATGACACTGGGGTGGTCTCTGACACTGGGGTGGTCTCTGACACTGTGGCGGTCTCTCTGATGGTCTCTGACACTGGCAGTCTCTCTGATGGTCTCTCTGACACTGGCAGTCTCTCTGATGGTCTCTCTGACACTGGTGCCATCTTTCTGACACTGGGGCGGTCTTTCTGATGGTCTCTCTGACACTGTGGCGGTCTCTCTGATAGTCTCTCTGACACTGGTAGTCTCTCAGGCCACAACAGTCCCTCTGTCACAGCGAGTGTTACACATAGGAAGGTGATGGGGATCGGCATAGATTGGTGACACTGGAGGGATCCGTGTAATGGGTGGTGAGCTGGATATGGAGCACGGGGACCCCTGAGAGACAGTGAGAGACAGATCGCCCAGAGTGAGACAGACACCACCCCAACTAACGCAAGTCAGGCAAGAGACAGACGTGAAGGGAGCCAGCTGCGAGAGCGCTGTCACCTCGATGCACAAACTGGATGTGATCATCTTCCAATGGACCATAATCTAGTCTGAAATAAGACTGCTCCGTGAGGTGAGACTCACTAAGGCCAGGTCCCCGCTGGCTACTGCAGCGCCCGCTGTGGTGGACGCTGCAGGGACGAGAGCCCGCCCTACTATGGGGCCGGGCCCGCTGCGAGGGGGGGCCAAAGCGCTGCGCCGACAGAAACTCCTGCTCGCAAGAAAATTGAGATCAGGAGTCGCGACGGAGCGCTAAGTCACGCCCCCCAGCGGTTCAACCAATGAGGGCGAACCTGCCGGGTGACATCACGGCCGCGCCCCCCTCATGCCCTCCCCTGTCTTTCCACCAGCAGCCTCACTGCAGACCGGGGGACTCAGCTGCACGCGCCGCCTGCCTCGCAGACAGCAGGGCCGCAGCCTAAGGGCTGTTTTATACTCGTTTTGTGTGTATACTGTGCGCGAGTGTAAGCTAGTGTGTGTGTGTGTGTGTGTGTGTTTTAAATGCGTTTTCAAATAAATAAATAAATCATTTAATAATTTTTTTAATAACATTGTACATACACACATATACACACATATACTTACATTTTCAGCGGCGGGTAGCGGCGCGATTTCTTTCTTTTTCTCATCTTCCCCCCCGTCGGCCGTTCCACGCTCCCTGCCGTGTGCGCGCGCGGCACCATTATAGAATGGCTGACTAACCTCGGCCAACTCAAACTGCCGCGCGCGCTACAGAACCGGCCTAAGATGTGTGAACTGCTGCACACCTATAATAAGCACATGTATTAAATACAAATACCGGCGCTCCTGGCTGAGGATTCTCTGTCCGGTAATCCGGCGATCGGTGGGAAGAACAGGCACTGCGGGTCTCACAATGCAAATCTGATGAAGACCGTGTGAGGCCGAAACGCCACGTCGTATCTATCGCCAATAAATGTGCGTCCTAACATCCGCAGTGACCTGTTCTTCCCACCCTTCCCAGTGGGTGAGGCGCAGGGTGACCAGATTTTCAAAATGAAAAACCGGGACACATTAAAAAATTATTTATAAAACAAATGACATCACGGGACTCGCCCCATTGCCATGACAACGAGACACTGACGTCAGGCGGTGACATGTTGCCGTGACAATGTGGCATCACGTGATGCCTCGGCGCCATAATGCGTCCCGTTGTCATGTCAACTTGATGCCGCGTGAAGTCACGGAGCGTCTCGTTGTTATGGCAATGTGTATTACGTGACGTCGCGCGGCCATGTTATCGGAATTTGGAGGGGAGGATACAGCCAAAGGCAAGATAAATATATAATATAAAGATCTAAAAGAATGTTATCTCCACACAGAGCCACTGACCCACACCCACTGACCCACACAGACACACAGAGCCACTGACCCACACACCGAGCCACTGACCCACCCACACAGACACAGAGCCACTGACTCACACAGACACACAGAGCCACTGACTCACACAGACACACAGAGCCACTGACTCACACAGACACACAGAGCCACTGACCCACAGAGTCACTGACCCACAGACAAAACCACTGACCCACAGAGTCACTGGCCTACACACAGAGAGCAACTGACCCACAGACAGAACCACTGACCCACACACCCACAGCCACTGACCCACACACCCGGAGCCACTAACCCACACACCCACACACACAAAGCCACTGACCCATACACTCACACACAGAGCCACTGACCTACACACCGAGCCACTGACCCACACACAGAGCCACTGACCCACACACCCACACACAGAGCCACTGACCCACCCACACACAGAGCCACTGACCCACACACCGAGCCACTGACCCACACACCCACACACACACACACAGACACACTGAGCCACTGACCCACACACCCACACACAGAGCCACTGACCCACACACACACACACACACACACAGAGCCACTGACCCACACACCGAGCCACTGACCCACACACCCACACACAGAGCCACTGACCCACACACACAGAGCCACTGACTCACACACACACAGAGCCACTGACCCACACACACACACACTGAGCCACTGACCCGCACACACAGAGCCACTGACCCACACACACAGAGCCACTGACTCACACACACACAGAGCCACTGACCCACACACACACACACACACACACTGAGCCACTGACCCGCACACACACAGAGCCACTGACCCACACACCCACACACACAGAGCCACTGACCCACACACACAGAGCCAGTGACCTACACACCGCCAGCCACTGACCCACACCCATAGAGCCACTGACCCATACACCCATTGACACGCACAGAGCCAGTGACACACACGCAGAGCCAGTGACACACACATGCACAGAGCCAGTGACACACACGCACACACAGAGCCACCGACACACACACACACACAGAGCCAGTGACACACACACACACACACACAGAGCCAGTGACAAACAGACACACACACACAGAGCCAGTGACACACACACAGAACCAGTGATACACAAACACACACACACACAGAATCGGTGACACACACACACACACACACACACACACCCAGTGACTCTTCTGCCCCCACCCTCTGCAGCTAACCCCGCCCCCACCCACTGCAGCTAACCCCGCCCCCAAGCTCTGCAGCTAACCCCGCCCCCACCCACTGCAGCTAACCCCGCCCCCACCCTCTGCAGCTAACCCCGCCCCCACCCACTGCAGCTAACCCCGCCCCCACCCTCTGCAGCTAACCCTGCCCCCACCCACTGCAGCTAACCCCGCCCCCACCCTCTGCAGCTAACACCGCCCCCACCCTCTGCAGCTAACCCCGCCCCCACCTTCTGCAGCTAACCCGCCCCCACCCTCTGCAGCTAACCCCGCCCCCACCCTCTGCAGCTAACCCCACCCCACCCTCTGCAGCTAACCCCGCCCCCACCCTCTGCAGTCAGACCGGCCTCCGCTCTCCTCTCTGCCTGCATTCTGTGCTCTCTGCTGCCCCCTGCTCTGATGGCCAAATCCGGAACAGACACAAAAAAACCAACATTGAAAACAATGCGGGGCAGCCGGGACAGCCGGGACAGCCATTAAAAAAACGGGACTGTCCCGGTCACCCGTCCCTACCTGAGACAGCAGGAGACAGAGAGAGAGGAGAAGGGGGTTACACAGAGATGGAGAAAGAGGGGGAGAGAATAGAGGAGGCGGGAGGAAAGGGAGGGGGAAAAGAGGAGGCGGGGAAAGAGATAACGAGAGAGGAGGAGTGGGGAGGAAAGAGGAGGAGTGCTGCGGGGAAAGAGATAGAGAGGAGTGTGGGGAGGAAAGAGAGGAGGGAAGAGAGAGAGAACGTGAGGGGGGAGATGAGGGGTAAAGAGAAAGGAGATCAAGAGGGCAATAGAAAGGCAGATAAAGTAGAGAAGGGGGGGTGCAAGAAAGAGAGTGATGGAAAGGAAAAGAGAGATGGGGAGAGAAAGAGAAAGGAGACAGGGAGAGAGAGACCCCCTACGCATCTCCTTAATTCCCCCTCCTGGCTGCCCCTAATGTTCTGGATCGCCTACAGAGTTCTCCTCCTTACCTTCAAGGTTCTCCACTCATCTGCACCTAGTCCCCCACCTGCTTCCTCTGTAAGTCTCCTAACATACCACTTAGATTGTAAGCTCTCCGGGGCAGGGATTTCCTTTCTTTTCGTTTTTATCTTTGTCGCAATTAATGTAATTGCTGCAATTCCCCGTATTGTATGTTTTGTAAAGTGCTGTATACATTGTTGGCGGTATATAAATAAAAATATACATACATCTCGATTCCCCCGCACTTATGTACTGTACATTATAGATATGAATGGTTACAAGTTCGTAACTGTAAGAACTTCCTACAATTTCAACCATTTCCGTAATATTCACTGCAAATGTTCAAAACATTGAGTGTCGTTTGTGACACATTTGTGTTATTTTGTACTACGATCAGCAATTTATGCCCCAAGATGTTATTTTTCCATGTGGATGTTAATTTTAAAAAATGACACCTTTCATAAAACTGCAGCGGGATATTTGAAGTTGCTCCAGCTGAAATAGGTCGCTAGTGTTAGGACCTGCAAACTGGTCCTGCCGTGACATGGCTGCAGGATTATAATGCTTAGGCCAAAGGGTTTAACTAAATGACCCTTATTTATGAGAATACTAACATTGAAGTATTTAGTTATACATTTTGACACATTGGATGCAGCATTGGATATTTTTGTCCAGCTGAAATAGCATCCTCGAGGTCTTGAGGGACCACACCCTCAACACAGAACATGGAAGCAGCTCTGGATAAGCCTTGCGGTTCCCAGCATCTAGTCAGCATGGATTGCCCCCGTAACCCCTGTTTGGGTGAGTCTAAGCTCGTTTTGTGTATTTGCCTAGGAACTCCGAACCAAATAAACCTTCTTTATAGAACTTCTTTAGTTCTCTCTGGTTTATGGGATCCCGGTCCATTGTCCTGGTCTCCTGTGTCAGGGACTGTCTCATCCCCCCCTTTTTGGTTGCTTCCTTCACCATGCTACCAACCTACGAACCACAACATCCTTTGTAACATATAGGGTTTTCAGCCAGGTTTCCCGTGAGACGGACGTCCCATCTCCTCCTTATGGCTGGCGTGCTTTGCCCGGGGAGAAGACAGGGGAGGTGGAAAATGCCCTGGATGTTCACACAAGGGAGGACGGGAGCAAGGATCCCGAGATGTCCCTCAGACAGGAACGAGCCGCGGAAGTTGCTTGAGTTGGCGTACCTGTGGAAGGAATGGCGCCCGGAGGTAAATGAGGACGTCTCAGCATTTTCGGCCATGGCAAAGCCAAATGATATTTATCGTGGGAAAGATGATCCAGAGATTCCAGCACCAGAGTCTGAAGCAGGTATCCCCCGACTGGCATGTTTGGGGGATAGCCAAGAGCAGGGGGGCACCCAGCTGGCTGGCACTGGAAGTTGGGCAGGGCCAGAGGTCGGGCCAACCTCAGTGTAGGGCTGCAGGGCCTTTGTTTGCTCCCACCCCTGTCCGGTGTCCCGGTCAGCAGCAGAAGTTGAACCTGCCTAGAAATTGGACCAACTTCTGCATCTGCCCACATGGCCCCAGCCTCCCACCTACACGGGACCTGTGGCCTCACACCCATCCCACAAGGCAAGGTGGGAGGGGGGAATTTAGTGTCAGAGTTGCGGAAGAGGGGGGAGAGTGAGAGAGTTACAGAGGAGGGGGAGAGTGAGAGAGTTAGAGATGAAGGAGGAGAGTTAGAGAGTTGTGCGGAGAGAGAGTTAGAGGAGGGGGAGTGTGAAAGAGTTAGAGAGGAGGGGGAGAGTGAAAGAGTTAGAGAGGAGGGGGAGAGTGAAAGAGTTAGAGAGGAGGGGGGAGAGAGAGTTAGAGAGGAGGGGGAGAGTGAAAGAGTTAGAGAGAAGGGGGGAGAGTGAGAGAGTTAGAGAGGAGGGGGAGAGTGAAAGAGTTAGAGAGGAGGGGGAGAGTGAAAGAGTTAGAGAGGAGGGGGGAGAGTGTTAGAGAGGAGGGGGAGAGTGAAAGAGTTAGAGAGGAGGGGGGAGAGAGAGAGTTAGAGAGGAGGGGGAGAGTGAAAGAGTTAGAGAGGAGGGGGAGGGTGAGAGAGTTAGAGAGGAGGGGGAGAGTGAAAGAGTTAGAGAGGAGGGGGAGAGTGAAAGAGTTAGAGAGGAGGGGGAGGGTGAGAGAGTTAGAGAGGAGGGGGAGAGTGAAAGAGTTAGAGAGGAGGGGGAGAGTGAAAGAGTTAGAGAGGAGGGGGAGAGAGAAAGAGTTAGGCTGCGTCCATAGAAGGACAGGCCGTGCTGAGGCGTGCGGACGCTCAGCCCCTGCATCCTCAATGTGGATGCCTTGAGAGGGGGCTCACGCGAGCGTCCGCAGGCGTGCTCAGGCTTTGGAGTTTTCAGCCGAGCGCCAAGCTGTTTTTCAGCGCGCTGTCGGCTGAAAACCTCCAATCACAGCACAGCAGCGTCAACGTCACGGCGCCGTGATGTCAGCTCCGTGACATTGACGTCAGTGTGTCGCGGGCGATTGGCCCAGCGACGTCACTGCCCCGCCTCCAACCACCTCCCCCCGGCTCCCTTCGCGCACGCTGGCTCGCCTGCAAGTCCGTGGAATCGCGCTGACTGAAGCAGGCGAGCCTCAGGGTTAGCGTGCCTCCGCTCTCCCCACACCTCTATGGCCCGGGCCTAAGAGAGGAGGGGGAGAGTGAGAGAGTTAGAGAGGAGGGGGAATAGTGAGAGAGTTAGAGATGAAGGAGGAGAGTGAGAGAGTTAGAGAGTTGTGGGGAGAGAGAGTTAGAGGAGGGGGGAGAGTGAGAGAGTTAGAGGGGAGGGGGAGAGTGAAAGAGTTAGAGAGGAGGGGGGAGAGTGAGAAAGTTAGAGAGGAGGGGTGAGAGTTAGAGAGGAGGGGGAGAGTGAAAGAGTTAGAAAGGAGGGGGAGAGTGAGAGAGGTGGGGGGAGATAGAGTTAGAGAGGGGGGAGAGTGAAAGAGTTAGGGAGGAGGGGGAGAGTGAGAGAGTTAGAGAGGAGGGGGGACAGTGAAAGAGTTAGAGAGGAGGGGGGAGAGTGAGAAAGTTAGAGAGGAGGGGTGAGAGTTAGAGAGGAGGGGGAGAGTGAAAGAGTTAGAAAGGAGGGGGAGAGTGAGAGAGTTAGAGAGGAGGGGGAGAGAGAAAGAGTTAGAGAGGAGGGGGAGAGTAACAGAGTTAGAGAGGAGGGGGAGAGAGAAAGAGTTAGAGAGGAGGGGGAGAGTGAAAGAGTTAGGGAGGAGGGGGGAGAGTGAAAGAGTTAGAGAGGAGGGGGGAGAGTGTTAGAGAGGAGGGGGAGAGTGAAAGAGTTAGAGAGGAGGGGGGAGAGAGAGAGTTAGAGAGGAGGGGGAGAGTGAAAGAGTTAGAGAGGAGGGGGAGGGTGAGAGAGTTAGAGAGGAGGGGGAGAGTGAAAGAGTTAGAGAGGAGGGGGAGAGTGAAAGAGTTAGAGAGGAGGGGGAGGGTGAGAGAGTTAGAGAGGAGGGGGAGAGTGAAAGAGTTAGAGAGGAGGGGGGAGAGAGAGAGTTAGAGAGGAGGGGGAGAGTGAAAGAGTTAGAGAGGAGGGGGAGGGTGAGAGAGTTAGAGAGGAGGGGGAGAGTGAAAGAGTTAGAGAGGAGGGGGAGAGTGAAAGAGTTAGAGAGGAGGGGGAGGGTGAGAGAGTTAGAGAGGAGGGGGAGAGTGAAAGAGTTAGAGAGGAGGGGGAGAGTGAAAGAGTTAGAGAGGAGGGGGAGAGTGAAAGAGTTAGGCTGCTTCCATAGAAGGACAGGCCGTGCTGAGGCGTGCGGACGCTCAGCCCCTGCATCCTCAATGTGGATGCCTTGAGAGGGGGCTCACGCGAGCGTCCGCAGGCGTGCTCAGGCTTTGGAGTTTTCAGCCGAGCGCCAAGCTGTTTTTCAGCGCGCTGTCGGCTGAAAACCTCCAATCACAGCACAGCAGCGTCAACGTCACGGCGCCGTGATGTCAGCTCCGTGACATTGACGTCAGTGTGTCGCGGGCGATTGGCCCAGCGACGTCACTGCCCCGCCTCCAACCACCTCCCCCCGGCTCCCTTCGCGCACGCTGGCTCGCCTGCAAGTCCGTGGAATCGCGCTGACTGAAGCAGGCGAGCCTCAGGGTTAGCGTGCCTCCGCTCTCCCCACACCTCTATGGCCCGGGCCTAAGAGAGGAGGGGGAGAGTGAGAGAGTTACAGAGGAGGGGGAGAGTGAGAGAGTTAGAGAGGAGGGGGAATAGTGAGAGAGTTAGAGATGAAGGAGGAGAGTGAGAGAGTTAGAGAGTTGTGGGGAGAGAGAGTTAGAGGAGGGGGGAGAGTGAGAGAGTTAGAGGGGAGGGGGAGAGTGAAAGAGTTAGAGAGGAGGGGGGAGAGTGAGAAAGTTAGAGAGGAGGGGTGAGAGTTAGAGAGGAGGGGGAGAGTGAAAGAGTTAGAAAGGAGGGGGAGAGTGAGAGAGGTGGGGGGAGATAGAGTTAGAGAGGGGGGAGAGTGAAAGAGTTAGGGAGGAGGGGGAGAGTGAGAGAGTTAGAGAGGAGGGGGACAGTGAAAGAGTTAGAGAGGAGGGGGGAGAGTGAGAAAGTTAGAGAGGAGGGGTGAGAGTTAGAGAGGAGGGGGAGAGTGAAAGAGTTAGAAAGGAGGGGGAGAGTGAGAGAGTTAGAGAGGAGGGGGAGAGAGAAAGAGTTAGAGAGGAGGGGGAGAGTAACAGAGTTAGAGAGGAGGGGGAGAGAGAAAGAGTTAGAGAGGAGGGGGAGAGTGAAAGAGTTAGGGAGGAGGGGGGAGAGAGAGAGTTAGAGAGGAGGGGGAGAGTGAAAAAGTTAGAGAGGAGTGAGAGAGTTAGAGGGGAGGGGGAGAGTGAGAGAGTTAGAGAGGAGGGGGAGAGTGAAAGAGTTAGGGAGGAGGGAGAGAGTTAGAGAGGAGGGGGAAACTTAAAGAGTTAAGGAGGAGGGGGAGAGTGAGAGAGTTAGAGAGGAGGGGGAGAGTGAGAGAGTGAGAGAGTTAGAGAGGAGGGGAGGAGTGAAAGAGTTAGGGAGGAGGGGGGAGAGTGAGAGAGTTAGAGAGGAGGGGGAGAGTGAAAGAGTTAGAGAGGAGGGGGAGGGGGAGAGAGTTAGAGAGGAGGGGGAGAGTGAAAGAGTTAGAGAGGAGGGGGAGAGTGAGAGAGTTAGAGAGGAGGGGGAGAGAGAAAGAGTTCGAGAGGAGGGGGAGAGTGAAAGAGTTAGGGAGGAGGGGGGAGAGTGAGAGAGTTAGAGAGGAGGGGGAGAGTGAGAGAGTTAGAGAGGAGGGGGAGAGTGAAAGAGTTAGAGAGGAGGGGGGAGAGTGAGAGAGTTAGAGAGGAGGGGGAGAGTGAAAGAGTTAGAGAGGAGGGGGAGAGTGACAGAGTTAGAGAGGAGGGGGAGAGTGAGAGAGTTAGAGAGGAGGAGGGAGAGTGAGAGAGTTAGAGAGGAGGGGGAGAGTGAAAGAGTTAGAGAGGAGGGGGAGAGTGAGAGAGTTAGAGAGGAGGGGGAGAGAGAAAGAGTTAGAGAGGAGGGGGAGAGTGACAGAGTTAGAGAGGAGGGGGAGAGTGAAAGAGTTAGGGAGGAGGGAGAGAGTTACAGAGGAGGGGAAAAGTGAAAGAGTTAGAGAGTAGGGGGAGAGTGAGAGAGTTAGAGAGGAGGGGGAGAGTGAAAGAGTTAGGGAGGAGGGGGAAGAGTGAGAGAGTTAGGGAGGAGGGGGAGAGTGAAAGAGTTAGAGAGGAGGGGGGAGAGTGAGAGAGTTAGAGAGGAGGGGGAGAGTGAAAGAGTTAGAGAGGAGGGGAGAGAGTTAGAGAGGAGGGGGGAGAGTGAGAGAGTTAGAGAGGAGAGGGAGAGTGAAAGAGTTAGAGAGGAGGGGGAGGGTGAGAGAGTTAGAGAGGAGGGGGAGAGTGAGAGAGTTAGAGAGGAGGAGGGAGAGTGAAAGAGTTAGGGAGGAGGGGGGAGAGTGAGAGAGTTAGAGAGGAGGGGGAAGTGAAAGAGTTAGGGAGGAGGGAGAGAGTGAGAGAGTTAGAGAGGAGGGGGAGAGTGAGAGAGTTAGAGAGGAGGGGGAGAGTGAAAGAGTTAGGGAGGAGGGGGGAGAGTGAGAGAGTTAGAGAGGAGGGGAAGAGTGAAAGAGTTAGAGAGGAGGGGGAGAGAGAAAGAGTTAGAGAGGAGGGGGAGAGAGAGAGAGTTAGTGAGGAGGGGGAGAGTGAAAGAGTTAGAGAGGAGGGGGAGAGAGAAAGAGTTAGAGAGGAGGGGGAGAGAGAAAGAGTTAGAGAGGAGGGGGAGAGTGACAGAGTTAGAGAGGAGGGGGAGAGTGAAAGAGTTAGGGAGGAGGGGGGAGAGTGAGAGAGTTAGAGAGGAGGAGGGAGAGTGAGAGAGTTAGAGAGGAGGAGGGAGAGTGAGAGAGTTAGAGAGGAGGGGGAGAGTGAGAGAGTTAGAGAGGAGGGGGAGAGAGAAAGAGTTAGAGAGGAGGGGGAGAGTGACAGAGTTAGAGAGGAGGGGGAGAGTGAAAGAGTTAGGGAGGAGGCGGAGAGTGAAAGAGTTAGGGAGGAGGGAGAGAGTTAGAGAGGAGGGGGAGAGTGAGAGTTAGAGAGGAGGGGGAGAGTGAGAGTTAGAGAGGAGGGGGGAGAGTGAGAGAGTTAGAGAGGAGGGGGGACAGTGAGAGAGTTAGAGAGGAGGGGGGAGAGTGAGAGAGTTAGAGAGGAGGGGGAGAGTGAAAGAGTTAGAGAGGAGGGGGAGGGTGAGAGAGTTAGAGAGGAGGGGGAGAGTGAGAGAGTTAGAGAGGAGGGGGAGGGTGAGAGAGTTAGAGAGGAGGGGGAGAGTGAAAGAGTTAGAGAGGAGGGGGAGAGTGAAAGAGTTAGAGAGGAGGGGGAGAGTGAAAGAGTTAGGGAGGAGGGAGAGAGTTAGAGAGGAGGGGGAGAGTGAGAGGTGTGTGAGAGTGGAGGGTGGGGTTAGGTTGGTGGGGAGTAGGGAGAGGAGGTGTAGTGAGGTGGGGGATTGTGATGAGTTAGGGAGGAGGGTGAGAGTGAGGAGTGAGTGGAGGGGAGTTGAGTGGAGTGAGAGGAGGGGAGTGAAGAGTTTGAGAGGAGGGGGGAGGTGAGGTTGTGTGAGTTGGAGGGGGAGAGTGAAAGAGTTAGGGAGGAGGGAGAGAGTTAGAGAGGAGGGGGAGAGTGAAAGAGTTAGAGAGGAGGGGGAGAGTGAAAGAGTTAGAGAGGAGGGGGAGAGTGAAAGAGTTAGAGAGGAGGGGGAGAGTGAAAGAGTTAGGGAGGAGGGAGAGAGTTAGAGAGGAGGGGGAGAGTGAAAGAGTTAAGGAGGAGGGGTGTCATGGAACAAGAATCACATTCCTGCCCGACCCCCCTTCTGCTTGTCAGCTCCTTAAGTTCAGCTGCAGGCATTGGTTCCACATACACACACTGTGCCTGTGTAACATGCAACAATGTTGCATTTCTTGCCTCTGAGTACTTAATCAGTGAACTGCTACTGCAGCTTCTCCAGTCCTCCCAGTTAATGGACTTTCCCATGTTCTCCCCTGTCTTTTGCTGACAGTTAGTGCAGTCCCACTCAACCTTTAGTGTGACCCCTGCCCCTCACTTCCTTTTCCACCCTAGATTACAGTGAGTACAGACCTGTGTGCATCCACCCCTGGTAAGGCCTTTCTCTCTTACCATAGTCTAACCCCATAGAAGCATCCCACATAGAGAAGCACTCTCTGCCTACACTACACCCACAAGTTCCTGTGTTTTCTACTCCTGCAATAAAATTAAGAAAGACATTAAGGACTTGTCATGCTTTGGAAGAGGGAGGACATGAGTTGAGCTTACTGGAATCATTCATACATCATTCGTGACCCTGGTTCCAGGAAAAGGGGGGAGAGTGAGAGAGTTAGAGAGGAGGGGGGAGGGTGAGAGAGTTAGAGAGGAGGGGGAGAGTGAAAGAGTTAGAGAGGAGGGGGGAGAGTGAGAGAGTTAGAGAGGAGGGGGGATAGTGAGAGAGTTAGAGAGGAGGGGGAGAGAGAAAGAGTTAGAAAGGAGGGGGAGAGTGAGAGAGTTAGAGAGGAGGGGGAGAGAGTTAGAGAGGATGGGGAGAGAGAAAGAGTTAGAGAGGAGGGGGAGAGTGACAGAGTTAGAGAGGAGGGGGAGAGTGACAGAGTTAGAGAGGAGGGGGAGAGTGAAAGAGTTAGAGAGGAGGGGGGAGAGAGAGTGTTAGAGAGGAGGGGGAGAGTGAAAGAGTTAGAGAGGAGGGGGAGAGTGAGAGTGTTAGAGAGGAGGGGGAGAGTGAAAGAGTTAGAGAGGAGGGGGAGAGAGAAAGAGTTAGAGAGGAGGGGGAGAGTGAGAGTGTTAGAGAGGAGGGGGAGAGAGAAAGAGTTAGAGAGGAGGGGGAGAGTGAAAGAGTTAGAGAGGAGGGGGAGAGAGAAAGAGTTAGAGAGGAGGGGGAGAGTGAGAGTGTTAGAGAGGAGGGGGAGAGTGAGAGAGTTAGAGAGGAGGGGGAGAGAAAGAGTTAGAGAGGAGGGGGAGAGAGAAAGAGTTAGAGAGGAGGGGGAGAGTGACAGAGTTAGCGAGGAGGGGGAGAGTGAAAGAGTTAGAGAGGAGGGGGAGAGAGAAAGAGTTAGAGAGGAGGGGGAGAGTGACAGAGTTAGAGAGAAGGGTTGACCGCAAAGCTTACGAAAACGTAAGGAAAGGACGGTGTGGTCGGATATATTTCAGGCGACAGGGATTTTCCTGACACCCGAGCCTATAGATAGATAACATCTAGTGAAAGCGTACGTAAGTAACCCTGCTTAAGTTGTCTTTGCTATGGATTTTACCCAAAGACAGGCTAATAACAGCACTATTCCCCCCACACCACCGGAGAAGGTAGGACGTGTGGATTTGGGGAATGCTCTATGGAAGCAGGTTATGGGTGAATTTAAAGAAAAAAAGATGAACAGAAATGTAGCACTGATAAAGTTAGAAGAACGTCTGAGCTCGTGAACAAGCTGCTCTTGATATATGAACAAGAAATTATACTAGTTAAACGTCAGGATAGGACACGTGAAATAGATGTAAATTGTAACCAATGTCCAGTGTTATGGTGGAAAAATCAGAATTTCATAGACCAATTACAAAGTTATTGCAAAATTCCTAGAACTGTATCAGGAATACAATATAAAGAGTGTGCTTTGTGGGAAGAGAAGAAGAGATTACCAACAGTATAAAAGGATTGCACGGAAACTGCTGGATAGGGATTGATACTGAACCAAAAAGCAGTTCAGCTCTCTCATGACTTGAAAATATCTGCAGCCCGCTGCAGCAGTAGCGCCCACCCTTGCCCTGCTTCACTGAAAGTTACACAGAAGTTTACACTTCCCGGGCATGCAAGTTAAACGTTAACCTAGAAAGAAATTGGCTAGAACTTAAAATGGAAAAGTAGTTTTAAAATCAGTTTTTTTTTTTTCAAACTTAATATTTTATTCAGTTTTTCACGTGGCATAATAAGCAATATTCACATCTTATCACCTGAGCTCCAAAGCCTGAAGCCCAAATTCATAATGTTGGTTCCATACCATGTGTAAAATGGGTCACATACAACAACAATGCAGGGAAAAGGGGAGGGGGGGAGGGAGGGGGTGGTATCGTTCCTATCCACCTTCCACAGATACAGTATATCTTGATTTTGACCAACTTCTTTACAGGGTCCCGGCTGTTGTGCCTCTGTGTCTGCTCACTTCCTAAATCTTACTCTCTGCTCTAATAAGATCTGTCCACAGTCAAAGGAGAATGCACCTATCTTTCTCACAGCCACGTGGTGGCCTTGCTCACCCCCGGGTTATCTGTCTGAGCCAGCCACGGCAAGCAGACCTTTCGCAAATTTAGGCCAGTGTCGTTAACTAAACTTGTTAACTTTTCCATCTGGCAGACAAACCAAATTCTGCTCCGAATGGACAGAATTACATTCTGTTTCCACAATGCTGCGATCTCGCACCTCGTAGCTGTTGCAAAGTGAGCAACTAATTTGTTTTCCCCTCTGCCTAGTTTTCTTGAGCTGGCTTGTTCAACAGAAAAAGCCAGGGGTCCCACGGAAACTCGGGGCCCCAAATCCTCTGTAGCCAATTTTGAATCTGCTCCCACAATGGAGATATCCAAGGGCAGGACCACAGCATGTGCAACAAGTCCGCTGGCTCTCCACATTGCCTAGGATACAAGGGGGAGTAACCTGGGACAAATTTTGAAAGTTTTACTAGGGTGAGGTACCACCTCATTAATACCGTATATGCGTTCTCCTTTAACGTCGTGCATAATAATAATAATAGCATGTTCTTGTATAGCGCTGCTAGTTTTACAGAGACATTTTGCAGGCACAGGTCCCTGCCCCGTGGAGCTTACAATCTATGTTTTTGGTTCCTGAGGCACAGGGAGATAAAGTGACTTGCCCAAGGTCACAAGGAGTCGACACCGGGAATTGAACCAGACTCCCCTGCTTCAAACTCAGTGCCAGTCAGTGTTGTTACTCACTGAGCCACTCCCTCTCCCATATGGAACTCTTGGCTGCTGCTACAAATATCTCGCTCCATTCCTCGTCCTCTAACGTCGCGTCTGAATCTGATTCCCATTTGAACATAAACTTGAATTTTTTTGAGTAGTCTTTGTCCGAACTGATCACTTCTCTGTACATTCTAGATGTTAGTCCCCGTGTGTCATTTCCCAACACACAGAGCGTTTCGAAATTCGTCAGTGGTGGGCGTGTAGTGTGCTTGGTATAAAATGCCCGGATTTGGCGGTATCCAAAAAATTCTGCGTTAGGTATGTCCTTTTCTGACTTAATTTGATCAAATGTTTTGATAGTAATTCGACCCTCCAAATCCTTCAATCTCAAAATCCCATGTTGTCTCCAAATCCTAAAATTTCTATTATCCAGGCCCGGAGCAAAGTCGGGGTTACCATATAAAAGGTTTGTTTTGAAGTTAATGAGTATCTACATTTGGCTGCCTCCCAGACGGCGAATAAATTGAACATAGAGGATAGCAGATTGCTGATTGCTTTAAATCTGTTTTTGGGGTATCAGATTAAATTACGTAGCTCCAAGGGAGCACACAGTTCACTCTGCAGTGCCACCCACCTCCTCATGCCAGGATCTGTGTGCCACTGTACAATTTGGCAAAATTGGTCCGCTTTGTAATATGATAGCAAGCAAGGTACCGCCAGCTCCCCCACCCCCCCACCGCCCCCATATCCTTGGTAACTGCTGGGATCGGAAGAGTCTGAAACAGATATGGAATCCGAGGCAGAAGGTTCATTTTGACACAAAAAATCTTTCCAATCCAGGACATATTGTATGTGGACCATTCTCCAACATTTCCTCTCAAGGACTGCAAGAGTTTAGGATAATTAGCCTCGTATAACGATTTGTAATCTTTTGTGATATTTATCCCAAGGTATTTAATCGCCTTGGGCTACCAATTGAAATTGAAGTTTAGGGATATTAACTTCTCCATGTCTTTGGACATATTTATGTTTAAGTCTTCGGATTTTGACTGATTGATCTTAATCCCGACTCTTTATGGAATTTCCCTAATAAGCTGAATATGTTGGGTAGAGATGTTAAAATGACATCGTCCGGATATAGCGCCACCTGGTGAGTCTGAGTCTGAACTTGGATTCCCATTATATCCGGGTTACATCTGATTTGGGCAGCCAGTGGCTAGATGTTTGAGGCGAATAACAGAGGCGATAGCGGGCAGCCTTGTCTCGTGCCACTTTTAATTCTAAACAGATCTGAGGGAAAACCTTGATGTATGACTCTCGCTGCCGGATTAGTATATAATGCTTTGATTGCCCTTAGTGTCCTCTTTGACCAACTCAGCGATTTCTCAACCTGGGAGGTGAGGAGCATATTGAGTTCAATTCTCACGTCATTTAGCTCCTTCAAGGTATCAGCTCCACCATTTCTGCTATGTAGGATAGAGAGCTCATGTAGCTTTGTTTGTAATTGATTTAATTTTGCGTCTCTTTTCTTTTTCCTACCGGCTGCTATATTAATCAATGTACCTCTAAGGGTAGCTTTGTGTGCTTCCCATAAGGTTGTCTGGGAGTTTACACTATTTTTGCTAGTCCTAAAAAAAATGATCTAATTCTACCTTAAGTGTTCGATATATCTCCGGGATCTTTATGATGGATTCATTTAGTTTCCAGTTTGCTCCTGGTCTTTGTTAATTTGAGAGCACCGTAGCTCTATAGGTGCGTGATCTGAACATGAAATATCATGGATCCTAGCATAGGCGATCTGTGGGACCAGTCTATTGGATACAAAGAAGTCATTGATTCTGCTGTAACTGGTATGTGGGCTTGAATAGAAAGTGAAGCCCTTTTTCTCCGGGACGCTGCTCCCTCCAGATGTCCACCGATTGGTTGTCTTTTAGACCTCTGAACAGAGCCCTTGTTCCTTTCTCTTTGCCCTTTCTGGTCTGAAATTACATCCATTGTCGGGTCCAGAGTCTTGTTGAAGTCCCCTGCTAATTCGTATTCGCACCGGTTCCTAGCGGAGCAACAGAACTATGCCGCCATCCCCTAGCTCGTCGCGCATGCACCCTTAAAATCAGTTTTTAAAGAAATGAATGCATTAATAGGAAAGTATTCAGATTAATTAGAAGAATAAGCATAGAAAAGAAAGTCTTATTAAATTAGTTTTTTTGTAGAAATAAGAATCAGACTGTTGTTTTTTTTCCTCAACAAGTGTGTTTTTTGGTATCAATGACAAGGTATAATTTTTTAGGATCATATTTAATTAGAAGTGTGATTTTTGATGTCTTATAATTTCTGTGTTCCACGCTGAAAGAAAAGGGGACATCTTGTTAAAATGTTTTTTTTTGTTGTTGTTATTTGTTTTTAGAAAGATCATAGCAAATAGTTTGAAGAAATAATCATTCCATGTCGTGGGGAGAAATATTATGTCACTCTAACATTTTATGATTTAGAATTGAAGAATAGGAAGGGTTAAAATAAACCTAGGTAGCATTGTTTTCTACAGTTTATTAATGTAACGTTTTAAAAGAAAATATTTTTACATTTGACAGCTGTAAAAGGATTGTGTTTGCATGCTACTGGACATCACAGTGTATGAAGTACCTATTAGGAGTATAGGATATTATATTAAGATTTAATTGCACACTGACTCCCAGTATAGACTTGTATTTACATACAGTATAGTAATTCCATAGCTCATTAACATATTCTTACCAGGTTTTATAGGTTTTGGAACCCCTGGGCGTGGGAGATACTCTGTTACAATATGTGAACGATCTATTGGTACAAATAAAATATAAAAGTAGAACGATGAGGTTATAAAAGTTTTTTTTTTTACTGTTTTAAAGGAGAAACGAAATATATCTAAAGCACAAGTTTAAAAAAAAAAGTAAAGGAAACCTTTTTAGGGTAATAAAATTAGACAAAAGAAAGAGAATGAGCCAATAATGGAAGCTTTACAGATTTTTACCCGGCTCACTTCGTTTTGTTAATTTTTCTATAATATTTTTAAAGGGAAAAAGCTAATTCTGAGTACAAACAGGATAGACTTAAAAGCTGTTTAATGGGTTATAAAGAATGTCGATGGAAGGTATGAGAATAGCGACAAGCGATGGAGAATGGTAGGAGACAGAATTGCAGGCAGAGAAAGGTTGTGTAAAAGAGAGAAGGAATTAGAAATAAATAGTGATTAAACAATCAGTTTTTTTTAATAGGAAAGATTTTTTTTTAAAGATTGTTGTTTTAAATTGTTTTTTTTTTTTTAGTTAAGGTTTTTCTGTTCAAACTTATAATAGGAAACTGGCTGTTTGTTTTCTTAAATGATCCGTTCCTTTCTGACTTTTGAACAGCAGTAATTAAAAAGATTGAAGGTTACAGCAGCTACAAAATCAATTGCAGGAGAATTAGTAAATGTGTATCTTACCACAGAAAACGTGGTCAGAGCATATACATGTTTGCTGAGGGGGGTGGGGGATATAATAAAGGAGTTATGATGAGTTATGAATGGTAATTATAAAAAATATTTAGAAAATAAAATTATTTTTACATTTTAAAGAAATGCGGCAATATCATTATTATAGTGTAGAAACTTGTTACACATAATTCTAGGTCACAAAAGCCAAAGCAAGGTATAGTGTATATATATCATTTAATGTCAATTATACAAAGGAAAGGCAGATAAATATGACTAAACAGATATCACTGCCAAGAACCGGATACTGGACTTTATTTTCTCCCCGGGCGAAGGGTGGATTTGCAAACCTGGAAGAGAGTCCCATTTAGACACGAAGGGCCTCATGCGGTAAGCGCCGAAAAGCGTTTTATCGCCAAAAAAAGCCTTTGCGATTCAGTAAGCGCCGATAAGTGGCCAAAATCTGCATTTTTTCTTCCCGATAAAAAATTGCTGCCGATAAGCCACTTTTCGGCACCTTTCGCCACTTTTTAAAACCGGCTGTATTCTAGTAGCCCCGATCATGTTATCGGTGCTGATCGGTGCTGATCGGCACTCTCGAAAATACATTTTTTCGCCAATTCGTCCCGCCAACTAAAAGTTGGCGGGTCGGTGGGGAGAAGCATCGGCAAGGGCGACACTTAGAAAAAAACAGGCCTTTTTCCTGCCTGTGATTGATGCCGGGGGGTCTCCGGAGCTGATACCCGCACCGGAGCCCCCCGGCATGCATCCGAGGCAGGAAAAAGGCATGTAAAGCCCACTTCATTACCTTAGCGGCTAACCGCTAAGGTAATGAGGGTTTAACCCGCCGTGCCAGGTTTATTGTGGGTAGGGGGGTGGGTGAAGGGGGTATTTGGCCCTTGGTGGTTGTTTAGGGCTTGCGGGGGGGTTGCGGGTGCACTTAACATCTTCATGACCATAGTGGTTAATACCGCTATGGTCATGAAGGGGTTAAGCCCTCCCGCTACCCACCCGCAAGCCCTAAACAAACACCGTTGGGGCTAATACCCCCTTCACCCACCCCAGCTACCCACAATAAAAAAAAAACCACACACAACAGCCCCACACTAACTAAATAAATAAATATAAATAAATAAATAAATATATATATATATATATATATATATATATTACCCCAACAACCCTATACCCCCCTAACATACACATATATGCACATCAATGATACTATAGGCCGGCGGGGGCCCTCGGGTGTTACCCGCAGGCCTGCAGCACCAATTCTGTGCCCCCCCCCCAATTAATGTCAAAACACATACATACTTATAAATCAATAACCCCCCCCCCCCCCCTAACACATACAGTATAGTAATGGGCACAATTACTATTATCCACAAATGGATAATAGTGAATGTGCCCATTTTAAATACATAAAGAACAATAAATACATTAAATACATTTGCACTCACCCATGTCCAGCTGCCATGATGAAGGCCATTCATCTTCATCCTGCCCATGCCCCATCCGCTGCTGCAAAACAGAAACAAGAATAAAAACATCCAATATAATGTCCCCTAACCCCTCAATCACCATAGCAGTTATTAACCGCTACAGTCATTAAGGGATTAACCCACCCTCACCCACCACTCGGAGGCCTACATACCCTCCCCCACTAACCCCCCACCCCATGAGGCCTAACCACCCTCACCCACTACTCACAAGGGAGGCCTACCCACATACCCTTGGGGCCAATACCCCCTCCCCCCCCCAGTACCCACAATAAAAACAATACACAGCCCCACAATAAACATCATTCTATTTATTAAATACATTACCCACCCCCTGTGCCCCCCCATAAATACATGATTTATCCTATTACATACAGGGTTCATACCCCAGCCCCACGCGAGTCCTCGGCGGGCTGACGGGTCACCTGACAGACCTATAGGGTACCAGCAACTTGTTTCATACAGGTTCTGGAGGCCTGTTGGTGGGTCCCGCCAAGCGCCATGGCCCCCAGGTGGTCTCCGCGGGTCACCGTGGGCCACAATTGGGTCCCCACGGTAGGCCCGCGGATATCTGGGAGCCCCAGGTCAGACCCACAGGTGTCTGAGGGGCCTCAGGTGGTTCTCACGGGGGTCTGGTGACTCACGGGTGCTCACTACGGGTCCGCGGTGCCCCCACGGATGTGGGACCACCGGTTCTTCCCCGCACACTACGGGTCCGCGGTGCCCCCACAGATGTGGGGCCACCCGTTCTTCCCCGCAGGTGTCACCCATGGACCTTGCAGCCTGATACCCGTGAGATACCCGAGGATACCGCAGGTGGTCTCCAGAGGTCTCACGCAGAACCAATGAACCAACCCTGAATGTAAAATAAATAAACCTGACCTATACATTCAATACATACATCCTTCCCCCCCCCAACACCTACAGTACAATAATGTGCAAAATAACTATTATCCAGATAGGGATAATGGATTATTTGCCCATTATTAAACACATTAACTAGCATATTAAAATAAATAAAGTACTACTGACCTCATCAATAAGAAGCCCCCATCGCCAGCAACATCCTTGTCTTTCGTTGCCCAAAAAATACATAGCCAATACATTGCAATTACATTCAGATATCAATTAACCCCTTAAACACCTTATCGGATAATAACCGCAAAGGTAATTAAGGGGTTAAGCCACACTGGCCCGATACCCACCCTTCACCCATTCATTTGTACAGTGGCTTCATCATGCAACTATATATATATACATATATATATATATATATATATATATATATATATATATATATATATATATATATGTATTGTGACATAGTCCAAAGATGTTAGGCAGCTTTCTGCCCCATTTTAGAGCAGAAAGTGCAGGAATAGTTACAAATGATCCGTTCCACAGCTTCCCATTAACTCAGGCAGCTGGATGGAAAATCCAGACCACAGATTACCATGGCTCTAGTTCTCCCTCACCTGCTCTTCTAATCACATGCACAGGTATTTAGAGCAGAGAGGTTTTGCATTTCTCTCTCTCTCCTTGGAGCCTGGGGGCTGGGGGTGTCGCTGCTCCCCTGCATCCAGTATCGGGGTTGACGGCCCCTCCACGTATCACAGTACCAGAGGATTTGCCTGGACTCCACGAACAGATAAGACAAAACAAATGGTTACTGCTGTTGCTAAAAGACTGTACTGTATCTTGTGACCCTAAATGAGAGAGCATTGTTTTAAGCTGGGGAACCAGTTTAGTTGGCCAGCAGCTGTTAGAGAGACTGATTCTGATGTGTAGTTAGATCCCTGAAAGGGATAGGATTTTGCTTATATGATTTTGGTTTTATTTCTTGAAATAACAGTGTGGGAAATATGGTAACACTGAAATATGTGAACTGCTGAATGAAAGTATCTGAGTACCTCTAACCTTCACATGTTAAAGCTGCAGTACCTTACTTGGATGAAAATAAAGCAGGCAGAAGCCTGAGTTAAGCAGCATAATACTTTGCATGATCCTGTTTGTTGTATAATTAACCCTAGAAGACTGTGTCGGGAAGAACCCAGACAGACGTCAGCACTACAAAAGAGGGGCGTTTGTCACATATGGTGGAGAATGCGGGCAGACACTAAAAAGTCTGTGGGTTTGCAAATAAATGCGGGGGTTTAAAATGGCCGCCGAGCTGAACTAAAGTACAGATGCTATGAGTGAAGTCTGTCCCACTGTGTATATCAGTTGTGCTTCTAGCATACACAGAGAATGTGCGAAGTGTGGATGCAATAGCACCCTGAACCCAAACAGAAAACCAAAATGTTTTGCTGGAAAAAAAATTTGCATCTAGCAAATGCTGTTTGTAAAGCTAATGCCTTTTGCTGAAGTGAGTGAATTTGCAGCTAGCAAGTGCTGTATGCAAGTTGCTGAAGTGAGTGAAATTGCAGCTAGCAAATTGTCCCTGCCGGGTTTCTAAAATGGCCGACGTGAAATGTTTGTTGTGTAATGTACGTAACCATACAAAACAGTGTCCCTTCAGGCCATACTATGATCACGACCCTGGAGGAGATCCGTACCCACAGATGAATTTAGTATGCGGGGCCTGTCGTGAAGTAGGTCACATGGAAGATGTGTGCCCCAAAATTTTCAAAGACAAACAGCTGCAAAAGCAAGCAACGCCCTGTGAGGGCAAGCAAGATGTGGAAGCTGATAACAGTGAGTGTGTGCCCAGTACCACTGATATCTCTGGAGCTAATAAAGCAAAAAGAAAGAAAACTGTTCCTCAAGTCACAGGGGAAGTGAACGAGCCACTTGAACCTGCACTGTCAGGACATGCGTCAGAAAGGCGCCGAGATGAGCAACAGCCCATAGGGCCTGGCGCAATCGTCCCAGGAATGACGACACGCCTAGAGATGACAAAGGCTACTGCTACCATCATAGGCAGAGAGCCAAGCGAATCAAAGAAAACAAGAACTGACTGGAAACTATGCTATGAGATGTCCCAGAAAGATGTGCAAAACTTCATCACAGAGTTAGGGGTTTCTCGGCAAGAGGCTAGCGCGCTTAAAGCAGAGCTGGAACTCTCACGCCATGAGGTCTACGCTCGCAGCACAGAGCTGTGTACATTGAAGGAAACCTATGAGAATACCCTGAGTAATTTAGAGACTGTAAAAAGAGAGAATGTAAGTCTGACACAGAAAAATTCAGACTTGACTGACCAGATCAGTGAAGGTGATGAGAAGCTTCACCAAGCAGAAAAAGTGGAGAAGCAATTGATCCAGGAAAAGTTAGAAATGCAGGAAGCACTGCAGAATACAGAATCAGCGGCGATCCAGGCGACACAAACTGCAGAGCTCCAAAAAATGGAGGCGCTGATGCAAACCCAGAGCAAGCACCAGATTGAGGTGAAGACCCTGAGGGAGGTCTGGCACGATCAGGTTGAAGAGCTGCAGAAGCAGATGGCTGAGCGCGAGATACAGTGCGCCAAGAGAGAGGAGATCTCCGTCCGTCAGGTGGTCTGCCTGACATTGCGCTATGAAAGCGAGATGGCCGATATCTACAAGCAGCTGGACCACACGGCAAATGAGGGGGCCCGGCTGCAGCTGGAGCTGGACAAGACCCAGAAGGAGCACCTGCAGCTGCAGGTCAAGAATAGAGAAAATGAAACAGAGTTAAACCTCGCTCTGAAACAGATGACGGACATGGGAGAAGCGGCTAAAGTGGTTCAGTCGGGCTATCAATCCTACCTCCTAACCAAGCAAGCTGTACGTTCCTATACGTGTATCTTCAATGCTGTTGCAATATTACGATTTGCTATAAAGATGAAGTTGGAGAAAGAGATTCCAAGGCTAAAAGAGACACGGTCACAAAAGGAGACCAGGGAACGTAAACTCAATGCCCTCACTGATGACAAAGAGGAAGGAGAAAGAATTGACTTTGATTGTGCTGCTGTTATTCCAGAAACAGATAGGCACCCTCCTGAGAATATTCTCCCTGATCTGGGATTCAAAAATCCAGATCCTCAATTTCATTTACGTTGTCCAGAAGATTATCAAACTAGTGGACACACCCAGGACACCACAGAAGATGTTTTAGCCAAGTGGGTGGCAGTTCCTGAAAACACAAACTCGTTGACAGATCCTGATGACGTGGTTAATATGGACTACGTTTGTACAGAGGCAACTAGGTCTCCAAAACCCAAAGGCCTGGTAATGGCCACAAAAGGGAAATCAAAGATTGAAAAGAAAAAACAACGAAGGTTAACACGGCGCCTGAATAGTTCCATATCTCACCAATCTGGACCACACTGTGGAGCCAAGGAGAATCCGGTCCAAGGGTCTCATCAGAAGCTAAAGAAACAGTCCAGTCATTTGCAGGTTGCAGCGGGCTATGAAATAAAGTCAAAGGATGCAATAGACTGGAAGTCAAAAAAAAATAAAAAAAAAAAAAAAAAAAATTATGTTTGGGGGAACTGACCGATTTATTTTTTTATTACACGTGTGGACTATGTCACGGACACTTAACTATGCAAATAAGCATTTTGTCAATATTACAATGTTATATTGGTTCTCTGTGTTGAAAATGTAGCTAAACTACAAATTAATATACAGGGTTGATGGCCCTTAAGATTACAAGGCTGTAGTATAAGGAAAAAAAATATTGGTTGCTTACAATATGGGGAAAAAAAAATGCCCTTTTCGGTTGGTAAATTTATAATGAGGTTCATATTCTAGAGTAGAAAAACCCAGGGAGGTAATAGAAATTGTATGGTTTTGTGAATATATTTAGCAGATCCTGGGTTGTAAGAATGTGTGCTAGACATTTATTTTTCAAAATAGTTCCCTAATAGAGAGCAACAAAAAAATATGTTTGCCAAGTATAGTCTCTTATGACGAAACCTATTATCCATAATTGCCGTGGAAAAAGTTCATATTCGTGTCATGTGAATACTTAATGTTGTACTGAGGAGTTAGCTCAAGTATTTCAGGTAGGACGCTCACCCCAGTGAGGTCCATGGCCGCTCACCCCAGTAGGTGTGAGCTGGGGAGGGGGATATGTGACATAGTCCAAAGATGTTAGGCAGCTTTCTGCCCCATTTTAGAGCAGAAAGTGCAGGAATAGTTACAAATGATCCGTTCCACAGCTTCCCATTAACTCAGGCAGCTGGATGGAAAATCCAGACCACAGATTACCATGGCTCTAGTTCTCCCTCACCTGCTCTTCTAATCACATGCACAGGTATTTAGAGCAGAGAGGTTTTGCATTTCTCTCTCTCTCCTTGGAGCCTGGGGGCTGGGGGTGTCGCTGCTCCCCTGCATCCAGTATCGGGGTTGACGGCCCCTCCACGTATCACAGTACCAGAGGATTTGCCTGGACTCCACGAACAGATAAGACAAAACAAATGGTTACTGCTGTTGCTAAAAGACTGTACTGTATCTTGTGACCCTAAATGAGAGAGCATTGTTTTAAGCTGGGGAACCAGTTTAGTTGGCCAGCAGCTGTTAGAGAGACTGATTCTGATGTGTAGTTAGATCCCTGAAAGGGATAGGATTTTGCTTATATGATTTTGGTTTTATTTCTTGAAATAACAGTGTGGGAAATATGGTAACACTGAAATATGTGAACTGCTGAATGAAAGTATCTGAGTACCTCTAACCTTCACATGTTAAAGCTGCAGTACCTTACTTGGATGAAAATAAAGCAGGCAGAAGCCTGAGTTAAGCAGCATAATACTTTGCATGATCCTGTTTGTTGTATAATTAACCCTAGAAGACTGTGTCGGGAAGAACCCAGACAGACGTCAGCACTACAAAAGAGGGGCGTTTGTCACAGTATATATATATATATGTATATATATATATATATACATATATATATATATATATGTATATATATATATATATATATATATATATTATACTATATTAGTGAAAGCACTGTATGCCTGCCTGCCTGCCTGCCTGCCTGGATGTCCGGTGTCCCTAGGGGAAATCTGATTGGTCCCTTGGCCCGCCCCCGCACACCTCTCATTGGCCTGAGGTGGAGTGACGGGCCAAAGGACACACAGGGACACACACACACACAGGGACACACACACACACAGGGACACACATACAGGGACACACACACACACAGGGACACACACACACACACACACACCACATACACACACAGGGACACACACACACAGGGACACACACACACAGGGACACACACACACACACAGTAGGGGGGGTGTACATTAGCAGCATGTATAACCCGGGGGGTGGGGCTCACATACCCACCGGTCCCGGAGCCTCCGCCTCTTCCTCCCCGAACATCAGCCTCCACACCCGCGCGCACCTCCTCCTCTCCCCGTGTCTCCCTGTCTCCTGCGCTTTCAGCCCCCCCCCCCCCGGCGCCGCTACAGTCAGCGGGGGAGCGAGTGCCCGGGACACAGCGGGGGAGCGGCCACAACAAGCTGCCTCCCGCCTCAGATCCACGTGGGAGCTTCCGGACGGCTGAGGGAGCGGACGGACGGCTGAGGGAGCGGCCGGACGGGTGAGTGAGCGGCCTTCACCTCCCCTCACCCCCCTCACCTCCCCTCACCCACCCCTCACCCCCCTTCACCTCCCCCTTCACCTCCCCTCCCCCCCCGGCGCCGCTACAGTCAGCGGGGGAGCGAGCGCCCGGGACACAGCGGGGGAGCGGCCACAACAAGCTGCCTCCCGCCTCAGATCCATGTGCGAGCTGCCGGACTGCTGAGGGAGCGGACGAACGGCTGAGGGAGCGGCCGGATGGGTGAGTGAGCGGCCTTCACCTCCCCTCACCTCCCCTCACCCACCCCTCACCTCCCTCCACCCCCCTTCACCTCCCCTTCACCCCCCTCCACCCCCCCTTCACCTCTCCTCCACCCCCCCCCTTCACCTCCCCTCCACCCTCCCCCTCCCCTCCACCCCCCACCCCCTTCACCTCCCCCCCTGCCCCCCCTTCCCACCACCTCCCCCCCCTTCCCACCACCTCCCCCCCCTTCCCACCACCTCCCCCCCCCCTTCCCACCACCTCACCACCTCCCCCCCCCCCTTCCCACCACCTCCCCCCCCTTCCCACCACCTCCCCCCCTTCCCACCACCTCCCCCCCTTCCCCCCTCCTCCTCCCCCCCTTCCCCCCTCCTCCCCACCACCTCCCCCCTCCTCCCCACCACCTCCCCCCTCCTCCCCTCCTCCCCACCACCTCCCCCCTCCTCCCCTCCTCCCCACCACCTCCCCCCTCCTCCCCCCCACCTCCCCCCTCCTCCCCCCCTCCTCCCCCCTCCTCCCTCCCACCTCCCCACCACCTCCCCCCTCCTCCCCACCACCTCCCCCCTCCTCCCCCCTTCCCACCACCTCCCACCACCTCCCCCCTCCCCCCTCCTCCCCACCACCTCCCCCCCTCCTCCCCACCACCTCCCCCCCTCCTCCCCCTCCCCCCCTCCCCCCTCCTCCCCACAATCTCCCCCCCTCCCCCTCCTCCCTCCCACCTCCCCCCTACCTCCCCCCTCCTCCCCCCTCCTCCCCACCACCTCCCCCCTCCTCCCCCCTTCCCACCACCTCCCACCACCTCCCCCCCTCCCCCCTCCTCCCCCTCCCCCCTTCCCCCTCCTCCCCACCATCTCCCCCCCTCCCCCCTCCTCCCCACCACCTCCCCCCCTCCCCACCACCTCCCCCCTCCCCCCCTCCCCCCTCACCACCTCCCTCCCCCCTCACCACCTCCCCCCCTCCCCCCTCCTCCCCACCACCTCCCCCCCCACCTCTCCCCTCCTCCCCACCTCCCCTCCTCCCCACCTCCCCACCTCCCCCCTCCTCCCCCCCACCTCCCCCCCTTCCCCTCCCCCTTCCCCTCCCCTCCCCCTTCCCTTCCCCCCCCTTCCCCTCCCCCCTTCCCCTCCCCCCCCTTCCCATGTTGTATACACACAATATATACATACACACAATGTATACATACACACATGTATACATACACACACATGTATACACACACACACACACACACACATGTATACACACACACACGTACACATACACACACACACACATGTATACACACACACACACACACATACAATGTATACACACAAACATGTATACACACACACACTATCCCCAGCACCACCACATCAGCACACCGGTATGCCCCCCCAGCACACTGGCATTCTCGGCTCCCCGCCATTCCCAGCCCCCATCAACACCATCAGCACCCACACATCGCCACCTTTGCACCTCCCCCATCGGCACACCCACATCCGCACCCCCACATCAGCACCAAACCCTCCCAAATCAGCACACCGATACAATCACCATCAGTACAGCCACAGCAGCACTACGACCGCACATGGGCCGTGTGGACCACTCCCCACCCAAATGCCACACCCACACCACAAACATCCCGGGCAACGCCGGGGCTCTCAGCTAGTATATATATATATATATAGGTCCAAGCCTTTTTTAAGTGTTTTTAATCATGTACTGTTTACTAATCCTTTTTTGCATTGTGTCAAATAAATAAATACTATATGTTAATTTGCATACCTGAGTGCTCCCATACGGGTTACTTTTTTCTCTTTTCAAATCATATATATATATACACACACACACACGAACACACACAAATGATGAACCAATATACAAATAAATGTAGAAGGGTTATCAAAAACATGCTGTACTACAAATACCACTTCTCCATACAGACACAGTACAATAAAATGAATTTCCTTTAAAAATCCGATCTCATCTTCCAATCAAAATCCTCAAATGCCAATCAAAAGACTCAAAATGCCACTCAAAACATTGCATTTACATTGTATACATGATGCCTACAATCTATGCACCATGTACATTCTGCAAATGAATGTTAACAATAACATATTCCAAACAAAATACCAATACATCCAAACAAGTATACTATTTAAACCAATCCAGTAACCATAAATCAATTACCATTCATTAATAAAATCACTAAACAATTTAAATTCCATCCATAACAATTAAACAATTAAGTAATTCAATCGAAAACAGAACAAGTTATCCTCAGTCAAAATATAAGTACCAAAAATAATACAATATACAAAAGCAAGCCTCACCCTGACCTAAAGTACACCATACAATAGCAAAAATTACATCTATCTAATTTTATAATACATGACACACACATTTATGCATAGCAGCATAGCCAAAATCATTTTAAACACAGCAAAACAAGCTTTTAAAACAACATTATTTCTTACCCTGTATGTATATATCGATCTAGACATACATACATACATACATACATACAGTGGCAAGAAATGATAAAGCAAAAAAATAAAAAAATACACGTAAAAAAACCTTAAAAAAAATGAACAAGTTAAATAAAATAAATTTCTTTAGTTCACTTACCATTACTTGACCCACTCACCGACTCCCGTTGAACAGCTTACTCTCGAACCAATCCACGCACAGGAACCCATAAAATAAAAAACCATAAAATAATAAAACACGACAATCCAGGGGTCTTCTATTTGTAATCCATCTTCATCTGTATTCTTCTTTCTTGTATCTTCTTCCGGGTTCTTCTTGTCGTCTTCGGCCACGCCCTTGTCTTCTTTCTTCTCCGGAGGTCCTTCCTCCTCGGCGTCTGCCTTCAAAATGAGACGACATAGGCTTTTAAAGGCCTATGACGTCACATTTTTGTCATGATTCCCACGGTCCTGTTTGGGCCGTGAAAACCATGTGTTTTGGCCGAGAAAAAAAAAATTGATGACGTCATTTAAAGGCAATGAAAGCACAGCCAATCAGAATGGCTTTGCTTCAATTGCCTTTAAGATGACGTCATGAAAAGAAACATGGCCGGCCTCACATGGTACGGTAGCCAATCAGAGCGTGCGAACTCCATCCCAACTCTGATTGGCTCTAGTATACAATGTGACAGAGGCTTGGGGGAGAACGGATGTGACGTCATTGAAAGCCGGAAGAAGCCCGTGGTGGTGAAACAGCTCTCGGAGTTTCCCTATGGGGGATGCAGTCGCACGGCTGACTTCAGCCTTCCTTTTTCCTCGCACCAGCTATATAGCTTGTCCAGGATGGTGATGGTGGCTTGCTGGCCTTAACCTTTTCATGGCCCTATTATGGATGACCGACGGATGCCTTGAGCAGAGGCGCGGGACATTTACATGGTGATATTACCTCTGATTTACTCTCAGCATACCCATGACTGTCTTCCGTTTTTCACGGTTTTGCTATCAGCATATCCCCTACATGCGTGGGAGGTGTCCTCTGGTCTAGGCTTCTCTTTGCCAAATTGCACCAATGCTGGTTTACCCAGCATTGTCTCATTTAACAGCATTATTTAGCTATTTATGTGGGATTCATGCTGCATGTGTGTGGATTGATGTTTCTCCTATCCCTGTGTGTGGGCAGTTAGTTGGTCACGCTTCATTATAGGGAAGCACATGTATATACATATCCAGTGTTCGACAAACCTATACATTTGCTCGCCCCGGGCGAGTGGATTTAACCCCCGGGCGAGTAAATATTGGCCCAAGCAGCACACGTTTGGTACTAGGTGGCGAGTAGATTTTTTTGTGTGGCGAGTAGATTTTTTGGTGATTTGTCAACCACTGTACATATCTATTGTGCTTTTATTACCCTTTGTGTGGCTCTGTCTGCCCTCATATGTTTATTATTTTTCATCTTATAATATCCTTTTTGCTTTGTACAAATTTCATTTTTGGCTGGACATTTCTTTTTTATTTAAGAATGTCTTCATATTAGGTTTTCTTTGCTGGCACATATATATGTATATTATAACATATGTTTTCCAGCTGATGTTTGAAATACCTGTTACCCTTAATGGTTATTTTTGGGGACCGGCCGGTCATCAAATTCAGTGGGATCTTCTGATTCCCTCTATCTTTGTTTAGATCCTCCTCCTCTGCCCCCTGTCATCTGGGCATCCATTTTAGAGGTTCTGTACAATTAGCATTTGTTCGGGATTTGAGTTTTGACTGTGTCTTCCCCGTCTGGTATTGTTTTTATATGTATGTCTTTTTTACTGTGTTTCATGTGTTTTTCTGGTCCATGATTAATAAACCCTTTTGTACTAATATTCATATTTTTTCGTAATCGTGACAACCCGGAACGTTCTTTTCCCCCTGAGAGTATAACGTTAACAGGTCCATTGTATCCTGACACTTTTTGGAACCAGAGATCTCCGATGTCCAAAAGTGGCTATAGAAGAAGAAAAACCATTTTCTAAACCAGAACCAAAAGGTAAAGGACATGGATCCATCAGATGAACAACGGCCATTTCCGGAACCAAAGATGGAAGACCAGATCAGAAGCAAGGAAAATAAAATACTGTAAAGAATCTTTGCAAACACACCATGCTGCATACACTATTTTATGTTATGAAGTATATGCTTTTATGGGAAACTATTGTGGGATAAAAATTAAGTGTTGGAGACATATGTCAAGATCAAGATGGTGAAATCAAATTGGGAAGATCGAGATAAATGTGACCCACCATTTCTTCACATGAATAGACATATGTAACCAATGATTCTGAGATGTGTCTTACGAATATACAAGTACATATAATAAACAATCCTATTCAGATACATGCAGGTAGCCCAGGTACTTTGGCTATGGAAGTAACATTTGGACTCCATACCTGGTATGTGAATATATCGGAATGGAATTGATATAAAACGTTTCCAAGTATTCTAAAACGTTTGGCAGAATTCGAGATCTCTTGTTTTGAAATCCACCCGCTAGCAAGTAGTTCATTTAGGAAATGAGAGGGGAAATGAAGATGATTACAAGCCTAAATATTAATCATACTATATTCTCTATATACATATATATATTTATATATATATATATATTTCAGCATGTAACTAGTTAAAATAAGTAATTTAGTATTAAGTTAGAAATGATATTGGAAAATGATAAGCTGCCTCTGCTAAGATAAGAAGTTAAATCAGTCTGAAGACAGGCAGGTGTAGGAATGTTTTATGTGAAGTGTTTAAGAATGGCAGCGTCCATTTTAATATCCCAGGGAGGTCATTTGAGCAGAGTGGTTTTGCTTCCTCCATGGTGCAGTTGAAATGAAAGATTTGGAGTGCGGTGATGATGATGATGACTTCTCCATGTCTCCACAGCAGGTCTCCCAGGATATCAGCCAGCAACTTCTGCAAAATGGGGACCGTATAGGTGAAATTCCAGATGATGAGGATCTCAATCTCCTTCCTCCCAAGCCCGTGCACTCTGTGTACTGCCCTTGCTGCCCAGGGGAGTTCTGGTCCTGCGGTATCCAGTGAGGGGCATGCACAGACCCCATGCTGGGCTGCTAGACCCCCACCTTGGGCCGCTCTGATCCCGGGTGCTCACTGATCGGTGAGAGTGCCCATGAGAACATGATGACCTAGAACACGTGACTTGATCGGTGAGAGTGCCCATGAGAACATGATGACCTAGAACACGTGACTTGATCGGTGAGAGTGCCCATGAGAACATGATGACCTAGAACACGTGACTTGATCGGTGAGAGTGCCCATGAGAACATGATGACCTAGAACACGTGACTTGATCGGTGAGAGTGCCCATGAGAACATGATGACCTAGAACACGTGACTTGATCGGTGAGAGTGCCCATGAGAACATGATGACCTAGAACACGTGACTTGACGTGTGTGGAGATCAATGGTCCTGCTGGTTACACCACTTGGGTCAGAGAACACGTATGGTTGAAGTTACACGTGTGCAAAGATACAGATGAACATGACGTGGGATCAGGGGACATGCGTAAAGATGGCAAAACCTGCCTGTGTCTCAGAACACGCGTGGGAGGATCTCGATCAGAGAGCGTGTCCATGCTCCAAAAAACAGAACCTATTAAGTCGTTTGGCAAACAAGTTTGTGGCCAGGAAGGGAAGGATGTAAAAATACTATTGTTACACACCAATGTAATTTCCTCTTTAAACAATGACCCTATAAAATAGCAACCTACAAACCCTGTAACGTATAAGGGAGGTAGAACAGCAGGGCTTGATCGGCTGAGAAACTGGTGCAAGAAAACAGCATCAGGATTGTAGAAAAATCCCCCTCACTGCGGTGCAGTATTATTTCTCCTCAATCTGGTGCTGTTTCCCTGGCTGCCGGGGGCACCCGGGGGTGTACGTTATCCATACCGGGGGTGTACGTTATCCATACCGTGCGAGCTCGCCTCCATGCTGGGCTGCCTTAGTGCGTGAGACAGTGTGTCATGTATGTATCTGTATATAAAACTCACACGTGTACATTCATACACTCGCTATCTCTCTGCATGTCTGTGCGTGATATATATGTATATACTAGCTGATATACCCGGCGTTGCCCGGGATTACATTTTGGCGCGCCCCCTCTGTCTCCGCTCTCCCTTCACAGCTCCATTCCACCCTCCCACCCCCGTTCACAGCTGGCCCCCCCCCTGTTCACTGCTGCGGCCCCACCATTCATATCTCCGATTCCCCCCCTTCACAGCTGTGCTCCCCCCGTTCACACCTCCGTTCCCCTTCACAGCTGTGTTCCCCCCGTTCACACCTCCGTTTCCCCCCCCTTCACAGCTGTGTTCCCCCCGTTCACACCTCCGTTTCCCCCCCTTCACAGCTGTGTTCCCCCCGTTCACACCTCCGTTTCCCCCCCCTTCACACCACCGTTTCCCCCCCCCATTCACAGCTGCAGTCTCCCCCCCCTGCACCACACATCACTCTCCACCCCCCCAGCACCCGACATCATTTTCCACCCCCCCAGCACCCGACATCATTTTCCACCCCCCCAGCATCCGACATCACTCTCCACCTCCCCCTGCACCGCACATCGCTCTCCACCCCCCCTGCACACCCCATCAGCTGCGGGCGGGTACTGTGTGTCAGGCGAGGGGCCGGGTGGAGGTGAGGTGATGCGGCGGCCGTGTGTAGGGTGTCAGGCGGGGGGGGGGGGCGGGTGTAGGGTGTCAGGAGGGGGGGCGGGTGTCAGGCGGGGAGGCGGGTGGAGGTGAGAAACGACGGTTGAGGTGATGCGGCGGCCGGGTGTAGGGTGTCAGGCGGGGGGGCGGGTGTAGGTTGTCAGGCGGGGGGGGGCGGGTGTCAGACGGGGAGGCGGGTGGAGGTGAGGAGCGGCGGTTGAGGTGAGGCGGCGGCCGGGTGTAGGGTGTCAGGCGGTGGGGCGGGTGTAGGGTGTCAGGCGGGGGGGGCGGGTGTCAGACGGGGAGGCGGGTGGAGGTGAGAAACGACGGTTGAGGTGATGCGGCGGCCGGGTGTAGGGTGTCAGGCGGGTGTAGGGTGTCAGGCGGGGGGGCTGGTGGAGGTGAGGAGCGGCGGTTGAGGTGAGGCGGCGGCCGGGTGAAGGGTGTCAGGCGGGGGGGGAGGGGGGGCGGGTGGTGGTGTGGAGTGGCGGTTAAGGCAAGGCTGCAGCGGGGCGTTGAGGTCAGCCGGCGGGCTGGTTGTGAGGCGGCGGGCGCTGTGTGTCAGGTGGCGGATGGGTGTAGGGTGTGAGGCGGGGGTGGGTGGAGGTGAGGAGCGGCGGCCGGGTGCTGTGTGTCAGGCGGCAGAGCGTTGAGGTGACGAGCGGCGGTGGGGCGGGTTGTGTGTGTCAGGCGGCGGGGAGTTGAGGTCAGGCGGCGGGCGGGTTGTGAGGCGGCGGGGCGTTGTGGTGATGAGCTGCTGGCGGGTGCTGTGTGTCAGGTGGCGGATGGGTGTAGGGTATGAGGCGGTGGGGGGCGGGTGGATGTGAGGAGCGGCGGCCAGGTGCTGGGTTTGCACTGATGTGGGTTTAGGGAGTTGGCTGCACGGCGTGTGTCTCTTGGTCAGAGGGGCACGCGGTGTGAGGAGGCTGAGGGTGTGTTTAGCCCTGTTGTTTGTGACGTTACACCACCCCGCAGGCCAATCAGAGCGTGAGCCACCGCCAACCAATCAGCAATAACCCACAGACAAACAATTTTTCAGTTTTATACTGTATATATAGATATAAAAAAGTAATGCTACAGCCTCTTACATTTCCACACCTACCCACACCATTGATATACACTCACTCCACACACACCTTTTGTAAAGCGCTGTATACACTGTGGGCTCTACAAATTTATATTTACATACATGCACATACACACACACACACACACACACTCTTACATCACTAACATTCAGGGACAAGTTAAACCTTGCTTCATTCAATGTACCATCGCCGGAAGAAGAGATCAGTGTATCTCGAAAGCTCGCCCAAATAAAACAGAACGGTATCGTCTATTCATTTTTGATAATTAAAGCTCGGCTAACACAGTACCGATATCTCTACATATATACCCGTTATAACGCGAATCGGTTATAACGCAGTTTTCCCGTGGCTCCGTTTTTAAAAAAAAATGTTTTTTGCTCACTGCACACACTGCTCACTGCACACACTGCTCACTGCACACACTGCTCACTGCACACACTGCTCACTGCACACTGCACACACTCTCACTGAACACACTGCACACAGCACACTGCACACACTGCTCACTGCACACACTGCTCACTGCACACACTGCTCACTGCACACACTGCTCACTGCACACTGCACACACTCTCACTGCACACACTGCACACTGCACACACTGCTCACTGCACACACTGCTCACTGCACACACTGCTCACACTGCACGAGATGAGGGGGGGGTGTCGGGAGGAGGGGGGGTGAGTGAGGAGCAGGCTGTGACTCGGGGGGCCGCGTGGGCTATGCCGCGGAGGGCCGGTAGGTGTGGGGGCCTCCATGCGGCTGAGGATGTGACCCAGATCCTCTGACACCAGGGGGAGCGAGGCACATGGCCGCTGTACCTAAATACACAGGTCGCGACGAGGCTGAATGGTACTTCTCCCTAGAGACCACCTCCGAAGAGGACGCCAAGAGAGGGTTCAAGGTGGTGCCAGAGATGAAGGAGTGGAAGTCTTCACTTTCTCGGCGATTCGAGGTGACCATCCAGAATATCTCGCCTCATTCTATACGATTTGACGTCGGGCAGGCCCTAGGTCGGATATACCCAGTTACTCAGATAGGATCCTTGGCTCACGTAAATGCGGCTACCGTACGAGAAGCCCCTACAGGATTGCAGTTTGAGTTCGGGGAATCGACCTTGCCCGCGGAGTGGAAGAAACGGCTAAGTGAAGAGCTGGCAGAACGCCAAGAGGTGTTCTCCACCAGTGAGATTTTGGGAGCGTTCCAGACACCTAGCTCCCAGAGATGTGGAGGATGTAAGGGACGTCCTGAAGGAGATGGAGACGGCGGGCATCGTAATGGAGTCCTGTAGCCCCTATGCCTCTCCTATTGTGGTAGTGTGGAAAAAGAACGGATCCGTTCGCCTCTGCGTGGTCTACCGCACCCTGAACCGCGTACGGTCCCTGACCAATATACCTTGCCGCGGATTGAAGAGATCCTCAGCACTTTATCAGGCAGTCAGTGGTTCAGTGTGCTGGACTTGAGGTCTGGGTACTATCAGGTACCCATGAGCCCCGAAGACCAGGAGGAGACAGCGTTTGTCTGCCCCCTCGGGTTTTACCAGTTCACTCGGATGCCCCAAGGGATTTGTGGTGCGCCTGCAACGTTCCAGAGGTTGATGGAAAAGACCATTGGTGATATGAATCCCTGGGAATGTCTGGTCTATCTGGACGATATCATCGTGTTCGGAAGAACATTAAAAAAGCATGAAGAACGCCTTCTGAAAGTCCTGGATCGAGTGGGAAAAGAAAGTCTGAAGTTGTCCCTGGACATGTCACTTTTGCCGCACTTCAGTCACCCATGTGGGCCACATACTGTCCGCTAAAGGAGTAGCTACCGACCCCGCTAAGTTCGAAGCAGTAGTGAACTGGCCCAGGCCAGATAACGTGATGGAACTACGATCCTTTCTGGGGTTTTGTGGATACTACCGAAGATTCGTAGAAGGGTACTCCAGCAAGGCCAAAGTCCTAAACAATCTGCTGAAGATCTACCCAGAGGAGCCGCGGCAAAAAGCAGCAACCCCGCGAACACCATTTGGAGACAAATGGACTTTTGCCTGCGAGACGGCCTTCACAGGGCTGAAAAAGAGTCTCACTGAATCTCCTGTTTTGGCCGATGCAGACCCGGGTCAACCATACATCCTACACGTGGATGTCAGCTTCAACGTGCTGGGAGCGGTATTACACCAAAAATACCTTGCAGGCCTCCGGCCGGTAGCATATGTGAGTCGCAGTCTGACAGCGAGCGAGCAGAACTACCCAGTCCATAAGCTGGCATTCCTAGCGCTCAAGTGGGCTGTATATATATCCTGACCGCCGACAAGTAGATGCCACCGGGCACAGGTGGTTGGCTGCCCTGTCTAACTATCAGTTCATGCTGAAATACTATAAGGGATCTGTTCAATACCTAAGATGGCCGCCGCCATGAAGTGACATCCTCACTGAAGCCAGAGGGACCATCTCACTTCCTGGCAAATCCTGCCCTCAGTTCCCAACAGGAAGTGACTTCAATCCCACTGAAACAAGCGTGGCCAACTTACCTCCTGGCAAATCCTGCCCTTACCACCCTGACAGGAAGTAAGCCTCTCTCTGGCCCTCATTGCCAGATGCTGCCTCTGGCCTTTAAATAGCAGGCAAGTTGCAACTTGTCTTTGCTCGTGCAAAGTAGTCAAGTACTCTATGCCTTGCTCTGCCTTTGACCCTGTTCGTCTCGACCCCTGCCTGGACCGGATTACCTCCTGCCTTGTTCCTGTTGTTCCTGCTTTGTTCCAGTCCGGTTCCCCCTGTGTTGTTTCTGTTGTTCCAGTCCGGTTCCTCCGATCTTGTTTCTTCCTTAGTCCTGAGTCTTCCCCTTGCCTGTGCCTGCACCTTCCCTGGAACAGGACCTGTCTTCTCCTGCATCCCAGGCTTCAGATCCCAGGTCAAGGTCGTTCTACCTACTCCCTACCTCTGCCCTGCAGGCCCGTAGCCTGTCCTGCAGTCAGCAGCATTACAAGTACAAGCCAGGACCCTTGAACATCGGAGCCAATGCTCTTTACAGAAGGCCTGGACTGAGTACGACGCCTGACGATGGCCAGTGGGAAGAGATTCCTGGCCCTGGGATTCGGGCAATGTTCTCAACTGCGGCGATAATGGAGGATAAGATCGCTTTCTCTGAACTCAGAGAGGTGGACTCATTGGGTTGTCAGTCAAAGACACTTCCTGCAGCATATTGCCATCCTGAAGGCATGTCCATCATGCAAGTTACTATCATGAGATGGAAAGAGTTGGTGATACACCAGATGCGAGACCCAGTGGCTAGAGTCATACGCCAGGCCATCTAAGAGAACAACCCCTCCTTAGTGAAGCGTGCTCCTACCGACACGGTCGCTGTTATCATGAGGGAATGGGACAAGTTCCACATGGATTGTGGCCTCCTCTACCGAGTTATCCCCTACGACAACCATCTCGATAGGAAACAACTCGGCCTGCCCAGAAGCTTGCAGTACCATGTCCTACGATCTCTGCATGATGATCACGGACACCTGGGAGTGGACAAAACATTCGGGCTAGTAAGGGATAGATTCTTCTCGCCCAAGATGCGGGAATCAATAGAAAACCATTGCCGGAGGTGTCTGCGGTGCATACAGCGAAAAATACTGCCTACATCCACAGCCCCAATGGGCCACTTAAAGAGCTGTGGTCCCATGGACCTAGTATGCATGGATTTCCTCTGCATCAAGGCAGACTCAAAAGGTATCAGGAACGTCCTGGTAGTAACAGACCATTACACCCGATACGCTCAAGCGTTCCCTACCAAAGACCAGAAAGCTCTAACAGTAGCAAAGTACTGTGGAAGAAGTACTTTGTCCATTATGGGTTACCTAATCAGATGTACTCTGATCAAGGGAGAGACTTTCAGAGCAAGTTAAATAAGGAGCTTCTAAAACTGCTCAACATCGAGAAGTCTCGCACAACTCCCTATCACCCTGAAGGAGATGCCCTGCCGGAAAGGTTCAACCGAACCCTACTGGATATGCTAGGCACTCTGAGGGGCTCTGAGAAGGCCGAATGAGGCAATCATGTCGAGCCATTGGTACATGCCTACAATTGTACCAGACATGAATCCACAGGGTATACAGCCTATTTCATGATGTTCAGCAGAGAGGCGCAACTGTCTGTGGACATTCATCTCCGAGTGTCCACTGACAGAGTACCGAACATTACACACTACAAGTATGTGAAACGGCTCCAGGATAACCTTCATAGACCATATCAGTTGGTGGAGAAAGCCACCGCCCAGCTGAACGAAAACAACAAGCGGAGGTATGACCACAAGGTCCGCTATTGGGAACTTCAGCCTGGAGACGCAGTTCTCCTGCGAAATGTAGGGATTCCAGGAAAACATAAGTTAGCGGACCACTGGCGAGAAGCTCCCTTTGATGTATCAGTCGCAGATGCCGGTCCTTGACGTATATCACATCCGCGATGCAGATGGAAGGGTAAGGGTCTGGCATAGGAATCACTTGCTACCTATTCCTCAAGTGTGGGAAAGTGAACTCGAACCATCCGAAGTAGTGTCGGCAAGTGAACCAGATGAGTCCAACGACATCACGGATGCTGCAACGGCAAACAATCAGGATCGTTTGGAAGGAACATCTGCCACCCCAAACAGAGACTGGTGGACACCACCAGAAGAAGCAGCAGCTAATGGGCCTGCTACCCATGTATCCTCCCCAGCGGCTTCAACAAGCCAACCACTCGATCAAAGGAGTCTGAGCTTTGTACCTATTATAGACTATGTAGCTCCAAATTCACCCCTTATTAGAGGGCCAGGGTCTCAAGACGATTGTAGCTTCTCCACCCAAGAAGACGTCAGAGAAGAGACTCATAGGAGTCAAAGAATGAGACATTCTCCAATGAGAATGGCGTATGATTCGTTAGGGGCACCTCACTATGAGTCTCAGAAGCTGTCTCAGAGCCGGTTTGCCTCCATCATAACAGTGCAGTTTTTAATATTGTCTAGATGCTTCTTGTACAGTTAAGTTGCATGTATGATATGCATTTTTAATTATATAAGATCCTGTATATATGTTATTCCCAAGCGGGGTCTGTAACAGGGGAGTAATCCCTGTTCAAGTAATGTGCCTTTAATCTAGCAGTGTGGTGGTTAACTGCTGGTAGTCAATTAATAAATACCACCTGCCTGATCTATATTGCTTACAAAAGCCTGTCTGTTGAGACAGGAAGTGACTCCTTAGCTCTGAATGAGAGCTGACCTTTGGAGAGACAGAGGAGTGTTCTTGAGTCTCCCAGGAGAGACTGACCAAAAGAAGACACATCTCTGGAGCTGACCGGTCTTGAGCTCTGCCCAGCATAGCTGATTGCAAGACACCAAATAAGACTTCTAAACCTGGAAGCTTACTCTACAGCAAGAAACAGATAAGACTTTCATTATTAAGAGACTGCTTATATCTGCTTATTTCATGCTATATGTTTTGGGGCTGCGAGACATGCTTGACTTAGGGAGTTGTGAATTAATTGCATGGTATTTTCACTAGAGATACTCCCAAGTGAATAGAAGCTTTGTTCCCCCCCTGTGTTTGGATGATTTCCTGATGAAAAGGAAAAGGCACAATAAAGCCTATTATAATTTCACCTTATAAAAGCCTCCAATTGTGTACCTCTGTGAACGTCCGTCTACAGGGTCGTTGGTTTCTCCACCAGGGGGAGGATGTAGCAGAGCCCCCTTTTACCTCCGGTGTGGGGGGAGGGAGCTGCCGGACTACCGGGTTGCCATCTTAGGTGGCTCCGCAAGATGCAGCACGGGACTACAAGTCCAAGGAGCCCCTGGGGGGAGGAAAACCCACGTGGGGCTGTTACAGCCAATAGGGCTTGTGCAGAGAGCGTCCGCGAAGGATATCTTGCTTCCAGAGGACACGTGCGCCAGTCAGACGGAGGGCAGCAAGAGGGTAGGTAGTGTCCAAGAGGATGTGCTTCCCTGGACTAGGCCTAGTCTTGCCCCTTAGGCCCCAGCTAAGCCCTGAGTCAACTCAGCTGAGTATTGCAGGGAAGGCCCCAGATAGGGACGCTTTCCCATTAGTACATAGCGGTACACCGGTGACTGGATGGCCACGTGGTGTACTGTGGTCTGGGACCAGGCTTCAGGCCATAAAGACATTAGTGAGACACTCCAGCTGGAGCTCGCCTCACAAAGCGGATGTGACGGTTCAGGGGATTCCTTCCCCTTCATGTGTCCCTGACGCCCCACGCTCGCCTACCCTCTCTGTTCCTTCCCCTGCCAGCCTCACTTCCTTTACCCACACCTGTCCCTCTCCGGCAGCCTCTGACGTCATCCCAGCACCACTGCGCGCTCCCCGCAAGACTCGCGCACCCGCTCGGTTCCCGAGCCCCTGCTGCGGTGTTCCCCACTCTCAGCCCCTCCCGGTCTCTGCTCCTATCCCCTTACCTCCGGCGGCTGTCCCCTCCATTCCTCCCTCGTTCTCTGCGGGTGTCCCCGCGGCGCTCCGCACACCTCGTGACGCAGCCGGTGCGCGCGCACTCTCAGATTACAGAGGGCACGCGCACACGCGTCTCTTCTAGGGTTTTTCAGCCTCCTGGCTCCTCCTCTCATGCCCTGCAGGCAATCTCTCTCACTGGCTCCCCTGTCTCCTCCTCACCTATCCCTGCTGTCTCCCACTTCACCTTCTGCTCCTCCTCTCTCCTATTGGTGTTCCCTCCTTTATAACCCCTGTCTGTCCTTTCTCTCATTGCTCTGCATAGCTCTTGTTATCCCTGTGTGTGCAGTCCTGTGCTTGGCTCTCCTCTGTGTTTCAGCTTGTTCCTGTTCCTGCTTATCCCTGGATTTCCCTGGTTTGACCTCTGCTCGTTCTGGACTACTCTGCTCTCTGTTGCCCTTGAACCCTGCCTACAAACTCTACCTTGCTGACCTCTGTGACCCCTGGACTTTGGCTTACGAACTTGACGACTCTGACTTCTGGATCCCTGGACACTGGTGCACGGACACCACTACTCTTACTCTGTACTCCCAAGGCATTGCAAGTATCACTAATCATCTTTCTACAGGCCCGGCAACGCCATACCACACACCGGGCACACCCTCACTGCTGTGGGTGCATGGCAATACCCTTCCCACCTCAGTATTGGGGTCTTGCCAGGTCTGCGGGCATACGGGCGTGATAGCGGAATGGGACACATAAGGAGTGAGGGGATTGTGGTTGGACACCCCACGTCGTGGGACCTGACTGATCCTTTGACCAATGGCGACACCTGTGTACAGGAGTGCCCAGGGAGGTATATAAGTGCACCAACGATCCACACAGGGGCAGCGCTACCTCACACTTTGGGTGGGACTGTTCTATAGACAGCGGGTATTTAGGTGCCTAGGGCACCCTCAGTACTTTGGGGGAACCACACCGGGTATTGGGTATTGTATTGTGGGTGTGTTATTGTTATAGTGTGAGTAGTAAAAAAGTTATATTATACTCTGTGTATAGTGGTTATTGAGTCCTATGTGGGACCATCTCGCTCTGCTGGGATCCCTCATAGGTGGAGGTGCTGCAACGAACGGAGAGAGATCACCCCAGGCTCCCAGAAGAGGTGGCATAGGCCTCCTGTGTGCCAACAGGTAGAGCAGCACGCATAGTTCCCTTAGTCAGAGAAAGGGATATATATATATATAATACACTGCTGAGAAAAAAGTTTGTGAACCCCTTTTCAGATATTTCAAACCTAAAATGTTATGAGATCTTAATCCAAGTCCTAATAATAGATAAAAATAACCTGATCAAACAAATAACACAAAAACATGATACTTTTTCAACATTTATTTATCCACAAATCATTCAATATCCGCGTGTGACAAACTATGTGATCGTTTAGATCCAGTACCTGGTGGCGCCCCCGTTAGATCCAGTACCTGGTGGCGCCCCTGTTAGATCCAGTACCTGGTGGCGCCCCCATAAGATTCAGTACCTGGTGGAGCCCCCGTTAGATCCAGTACCTGGTGGCGCCCCCATAAGATTCAGTACTTGGTGGCGCCACCGTTAGATCCAGTACCTGGTGGCGCCCCCTTGAGAAGCAATAACTTCAACTGCGTGTGTCCTGTAACTGCGGGTCAGTCTCTCACATCGGGTTTGAGGCATTTTGGCCCATTCCTCCTTACAGAACTGCTTCAGCTCAGTGACATTTGAGGGCTTCCTTGCATGGACAGCTCGCTCCAGGTCCTGCCATGACATTTCAATGGGGTTTACGTCTGGACTTTGACTAGGCCATTCTAAAACGTGGAATCCCTTCTTCTACAGCCATTCTTTTGTAATGCAGCCAATCAGGAGGAAGTGTCAGGAGCCTGGGGGTGGGGCCAAGGGCAGGAGGAAACAGCATGGAGCGGAGAGAGGTGAGTGGGGTGTGTGTGTGTCTCGAGCACGTCGCACCTTTCACCATTGTGTCCAGTATTTTGGAGACGGCGCTCCTACTTGCTGACCTTGATGGTTCCATAATAACCATCAAGGTCAGTTTTAGCCATAGATTCTTTTGTAAACCAGTATTGCTGACCTGAGGAAGAGAGGAGAACCCTCGAAAGCTTGTCCTATGATAAATTGTTTGTCCAAATAAAAATGGTATCAAAATGGTATTGGCTGTGTAACATCAAAGTGTCACATTTAAAGTGTCTGTAGAGTTAATTTTGGACTTGAAATTGGAGGTGAAGATTAGAGGAAGATCTGGACTCTGCACAACAACAACTTTGCAACTGTGAGAACTTGACTTCCTAAATGCTGTGATTATTTGTTCTCTTCCTATCCTCCAATAACTGGGAAGTCTCTCCTCCTGCATCTCACTATGCCCTCCCTACTGCTTTTTCTGCTTACTGTTTCCTTACTCCTTTGTGAATGTCTCTGTTCTCTCCAACTTCCCCACTCCCCACTGCACCATTATTTATACACCCCCCTCCCAACAACTTCTTTACCCCTCAATAAAAAGCACCCCCCACAAATCCTCTATTCACACCCTCTATCTACTCCTTCTTGCTGCTGGGGATCTTCCCTAAGCCTGAAGCCAGACATACACAACTGATCTCACTCATGCCTCCCTGCCATCTCTTCCCCTGTAAATGGTGTTAAGCTTCTGATTTAAAACTGACTAACCTTACAACTCGCCTCACAAATCAAGCATCCCAACAGCCTGCACTCATGGCTGTTGTCCCACACCCAACAGTCACTTGTACCAACCATTGTGGCCAAGCGCTGCCATCTACTGCACTTACTCCCTCATGTGCTGTCTCTGTAAGTCTCCCATCCAACCTCTTAGGCTACGGCCCCAGTGCCTGCGCTGCACGTGCGTCTGCGAGGCTGGCGGCGCGTGCAGCCGAATTCCCCGGCCTGCAGTGAGCTGCAGGGGGAAAGACAGGGGGGGAGGGGCGTGACGGGGCACGGCCATGATGTCACCCGACAGTTTCGCCCTCATTGGCTGAACCGCCGGGGGGCGTGGCCTAGCGCTCCATCTCCTGTGTCCATCTCAATTTTCAGGTCTGGAAGAAAAACTCGCCGTGCTGCGCTGTGGCCCCGGACCCATTTTGAGGCGGCCCTTGTCCCTGCAGCGCCCGCCATAGCGAGCGCTGCAGTAGCCAGTGGGGACCAAGCCTTAGATTGTAAGCTCTTCGTGGCAGGGATTTCCTTTTCTATTGTCTGATTTTGCTGCTCTTATTGTATTATTATAATTCCCCGTACTGTATTCTTTGTGAAGCGCTGAGTACACTTTTGGCGCTATATAAATAAAGACATACAATACAATCACCTAATACTGAAGTACTCATTTATTCTGCACTATCGCAACTGGGCTAACGCAGCTATTTCCGTTTTATTCATAAGAAGATGAACAAAGATTAAATAATAACTAATAATAATAATAATGAATAAAGTGAATGAATAAAAAAATGGAATGAATTAAATACCGGATATTGCATAGAAGCCTCAAAATAATAAGACCTGTGTAATGTCACCTTAGTGACGGCAGGGGGCAGAGCTGCTCTCAGTGACGTCACAGTGGAGGGCGCCGCCGGCCTCACCTGCTGAAAGCCCCGCCCCTTCAAGATCTGCTCGCCGCGTTGGCCCCGCCCCCATCACAGGAGACTATTGGCCAATCCCGGCCCCGCCTCTTTCAGCCTCCTGTCAGACAGTCAATCACACCCCGCCCTCCTCCCAAGCTCATTGGATCGCAGACGCCGTCCGTCATCTCGCTGACACCGCCCTCCGGGCAGTTTAGCTCCCTCTGATTGGCTGTCCGCGCCTGTCAGCGCGGCAGGCCCCGCCTCCACGCGCACTGCCCCGTCACATCCCGGAAGTTCCCCGTCCTGAGAGGAGTCGGTACCGGAGATTCCGCGCTTCTCTCCCCCTTTCCCCTCCCCCCCTCTAGGCCGCTCGCAACCATGTCCGCCTACGACACCAACCCGTTCGCGGACCCGGTGGAGGTCAACCCCTTCCAGGTATTAATGCCGAGGGTTCGGGGGTCCCGGGAACCGGGGGGAGAGGCTCACCCAGCACCGCCCGGGGGGGGTGGAAGAGAGGGAACGGGGGGGTGGAAGAGAGGGAACGGGGGGGTGGAAGAGAGGGAACGGGGGGGTGGAAGAGAGGGAACGGGGGGGTGGAAGAGAGGGAACGGGGGGGTGGAAGAGAGGGAACGGGGGGGTGGAAGAGAGGGAACGGGGGGGTGGAAGAGAGGGAACGGGGGGGTGGAAGAGAGGGAACGGGGGGGTGGAAGAGAGGGAACGGGGGGTGGAAGAGAGTGGAAGAGAGGGAACGGGGGGTGGAAGAGAGGGGACGGGGGGTGGAAGAGAGGGGACGGGGGGTGGAAGAGAGGGGACGGGGGGAGACCGAGTCCTGAGTGAATCAGGAAGTGGGGAGAAACGGTGGGGGCGGGGTCAAGGGGGAGGCATGTGACCCGTAGTTACTGGAGGGAATGTTGGGGGGGGGGGGGGGTATGGGAGATTTGGGTTGGGGGGGATCTTTGGGGTGTGTTGGGGGATTTGGGGTGGGTGGGGGAGCGTTGGGGATTTTGGGTGTGTTGGGGGATTTGGGTGTGGGGGAGCATGTGGGTGTAGGGGAGCATTGGGGTGTGTTGGGGAAGTCCGGATGTGTGGAGGGTGTATTGAGATTAGGGTTGTAGTGAGGGGAGATTTGGAGTGTGTAGAGGGATAGGAGGGATTTGGGTGTGTGGTCTAGGGAGGGCTTTTTGGGATGAGGGGGTTGGATGTAAAGTGGGATTTTGGGGGTGTGGGGAGTCAGAAGGGATTTAAACTGGGTTGCAGTGAGTACAAGGGTTTAATGGGACAGTGGGTAATAGTTTATTTATAAAATGTTTTACCAGGAAGTAATATAACAAGAAGCTGCACACCACAATAAACAAATAAGATACTGAGACCAGTGCTCCTGGTTCAGGGATATCTGCCTAGAACACCCAGCAATGGAGAAAGTAGAACGATCCAGGGCAACTTCGGATTTCTTTAGAAAAATTTATTCAGCACAAAAACACTTTTTGTGCTGAATAAATTTTTCTAAAGAAATCCGAAGTTGCCCTGGATCGTTCTACTTTCTTCTTTACCAGGAAGTAATACAGTGAGTGTTACCTCCCGTTTTGAAGTATGTCCTGGGCACAGTTATGATGACAAATACTTGGTTACAAATACATAGTTAAGCTGAGGGGGTCCATTTAAAGTGGGCAAACAATGGCATTTGGGGTGGGAGCTGAGATAGTGTGTGGGTCTTGGGGAAGAGCACGGACCTCTGTAACCGTTGTGCACCCTGCCCCCCCAGTTTGCGCACCCTGCCCCCCCAGTTTGCGCACCCCAGTGCTAAGAGATTATGGGGAAGGGCACAGTTTTGCGGCCCTGTCGGAGACATTGGACTGCTCCCACTTTTATTTGTTGACAAAATGTTGCGTTTTGTTCGTCTGCCGGAGACTGACGTACACACACCGCTGTATTTAAAGGTGCAGTCTGGTATTGCCTTGAAAAAAAGTAATAAATTCCTCTCCCGCTAAAAACAAAACAAAAAAAACTAGCAAAATCTTTGCTATTTGCATGGCTGGATTGGTTTTAAGGAAGCAAATTACTGTTAAATTCTCTACAAAAAGTTATATTTTTGGCTGCTCTTGGAATGTCTTGTTGATTTCTGTAGCTCGGTCCTACAAAAAAAAAATGTGGGGGGGGGGAGGGGTGGGGGTGTTTGGGATCCCGCTGCTAATATTTAATGCGGTGTAATAATAATTGTCAGGGTCCAAGACCCCAGATCCTCTCACTGGAATGAAGTGTTTTTGTAGGGGGTGCTATGGGACAGACGGGTGACACCTGGCCCCGTTAATGCCGTCTCCCTGGCCCACACCCCATCCTGTTAACAGCAGCCACCAGGTGTGTTGAAGGAGCGTCCCAGGCGTTTGTTGGCAGCCCAACCCAAGTCAAAGATCAGCGTCTGTGCTAATCGGGGCAAGGCGTTTACAACGGCAGTCCCACTAATGTACCGAAGTGTCCCGCTGACCTGTCGGGCGCATGTCCAATGCGGTGATTGGAAGCACCTATAAACACCTCTGTTTCCAATCCGTGCGCGTTCCACCCTGAAGATGCGCCTGAAGTAGTGATGGCAGCTACTTTGAAAGTGCATTCCTTCTACCACACTTTAAATCCGATTATCCCGCCTTGAGAGGCCTTTCTACCCCATATTTGCCCCCTATAAGAAAGTGCCCAGGATATACTTGAAAACGAGAGGTAACTCTCAATGTATTACTTCCTGGTAAAATATTTTATTAATAAATAAATAAAATAAATAAATAATAAATAAGTATTATGAAATCCTTATTAAAGTTATTACTGAAACACGGGGAGCTGAGACTTGGGAGGGGGTGATTTCCTCGCTCTGCTCCCTCTGACGTCTGGGGCCCCCCCTTATTTATTATTTATTGTTTGTTCTTGTATAGCGCTGCCTGTTTTTACGTAGCGCTTTACAGAGACATTTTGCAGGCACAGGTCCCTGCCCCTTGGAGCTTACAATCTATGTTTTTGGTGCCTGAGGCATAGGGAGATTAAGTGACTTGCCCAAGGTCACAAGGAGCCGACACCGGGAATTGAACCAGGCTCCCCTGCTTCAAACTCAGTGCCAGTCAGTGTCTTTACTCACTGAGCCTTCTCCCTTATCTGTATTGTCTCTCTGATAAGGACAGGGGGGGGGCATAAGGGGAAAGGAAATTTCTTATTGACAAATAGTTCCCCGTTCAGAGAAATATAATTTGTCATTCATTTCCTGAAAAGTAAAAGCAGCCCAGTGTTTGCCGTTAGCTTGGTTACATTAGTCGAAGGATGAGAACAAGATTAAGTTGTTTAGGAAAAGGGTGTTTTACTCTTGGCAGGTGCGTAGGATCAAAACTTTTTTTGAAAGCATTAGGGAGACATGAAACTCTGAAACTCGTCCGTTATCCCGGCAGCATCTGTTTCTCCGTTAGGTCCCGCGTTGCTGCTAATTGGAGCGGCGTGCGCGCTGGGCAGGTTGTGATGTATAGGTGTACATAGGGGCCTGCGTACTGCAATATTATTTTCAAATTTTGTGCGTCAATGTCAGCACTAAAAAGTAACACAGCATCACAAAATGTGCGCGGTGTGAGGTCGCTGTGGGACTTGTACACGTGACGCGCGGATCGCTGCATGAAATGATTTGGCGCATCGCGCTGAATACTGGATTTATACCATTTTGTATTAAAACTGAATTCTGTGTATAGTTTATTTATAACGAGTGTTGGTAAATATCAGTTATTGGTGTCATATTATTTATAATCGCCATACTGCGACAGTAACACATTGTGTCACCTATATGATGACACGTCCGCGCTGCGTCGGATACATTTTTGGGTTGATACAAAGCGACTTAATTCTGCGCTAATGCCATTAATGGACTTTTTAGGGTTACGTGGAACTCGGGGGATTCTGACGCAGTTTCTCCTATTTTGCAGACACACAGAAACATCCTTTTTTGACATTTGCGGCGCTTGGTAGAAAGGGCCCTTTGGTGTTACAGATTTTGTGTGTGCCAGTGACTCTTCTCCCCCTGTCACGTGCCTCTTGTCAACGGGTCACTCTGACACTTCTGGCCCCTGCCCACGCCTGAGTCACGCACTGGAATAACCGGTTTGTTTGTTCCGGGAGTGGCAGCCAGTCACAAAGCAAAGCGTTTGTAGTAGTAAAAGAATAATGGCATGGTGTAAGGCAGGGGGGCCACCAACAGGTCAGGTATTGGGGCTATGCCTGCTTCAGCACAGGTGGCTCAGACTGAGCCACTGATTGAGCCCCCTTGTGCTGAAGCAGGGATATCCCTAATCCCTGACCTGTTGGTGGCACCCGAGGACAGGAGTCGGTCATTATGACTGAGCCACCTGTGCTGAAGCAGGGATATCCTGAAAACCTGTTGGTGGCCCTTGAGGACTGGATTTGGCCACACTTGGTGTAAGGGTCGCCTCTTATGGCTGGCCAATGTTTGCATAGAGTGCAAGCCTCCAAAATGGCGGCGATTTCCCGCGGTCCCGGCGCGCATGCGCAGGGCCCGCTCCTTGCACCCCCCCCCCCCCTCCACCCCCCGCTTGCAACGTGGGACGGAGGGGGAAGTCACAGCCAGCTGAGCTCTTCTGCGGCCGCTCCCCCCCCCTGATCCCAACGTGGATATGTGCAGGGGGGTGAGGTGAGGTGCAGGGGGGTGATTGGAGGTGCAGGGGGGTGATTGGAGGTGCAGGGGGGTGAGGGGCAGGGGATGTGATGTGCAGGAGGGGGGAGGTGATGTGCAGGAGGGGTGATGTGAGGTGCAGGAGGGGTGATGTGAGGTGCAGGAGGGGTGATGTGAGGTGCAGGGGGGTGATTGGAGGTGCAGGGGGTGAGGGGCAGGGGGGTGATTGGAGGGGCAGGGGGGTGATTGGAGGGGCAGGGGGTGAGGGGCAGGGGGGTGATGTGAGGTGCAGGGGGGGAGAGTGGTGTGAGGTGCAGGGGGGGGGGAGAGTGGTGTGAGGTGCAGGGGGAGAGAGTGGTGTGAGGTGCAGGGGGGAGAAGGATGTGAGGTGCAGGGGGTGGGATGTGTGTTTGATGTGGAGAGGGAGTATTATGTGTGTGGGTGAGGGGGAGATGGGGGTATGAGAGATAGATGGGGAGTATCGCAAAGGTTGATAGTGAGGGGTTCTGGGGGAGATATGAGGATGATGATGATGATGATGAGAGGTGCTGGAGGAGAGATGATGATGATGATGATGATGATGATGATGATTTTACCCGTGCGGCCCAATTTTTTTTTTTCCTTGGAGCAGTTCGGCCCTTCTCGCTTTACGAGTTGTGCAGGCCTGGGGTAGAGGTTTTGGGTGTCCGGGCTACTAGTAAGGAGGAGGAAGTCTGTATATTGGTGCACTCAGTGTCAGATTTCCACTTAGGCCCGAGCCTACGGCGGAAACATTTTGGGGCGGCAAAAATGTCTGCCCCCATATAATTTTGCCGCGCTAACGGACCTAATGGGAAGGTACTTGTCTGTGTCGTCCGCCTCCTGTCTGCCGCCCTCCTGCTTCTTTGGTATCCCAGTGGCATCACAATGGCAACGCACCGCCACGTTGGTGACGTCCGCAGCGTCATTTGACGCTGGGACACCAAAGAAGCAGGAGGGCGGCAGACAGGAGTCGGCCGACACAGACAAGTACCTAGGGGCGGCAAATTTAGAAATCCGCCACTGGGTGCACCCCTAAATTAGCATATGGAGGAGGACTCCGTAAACAATTCAAGTTCAATTCCCGTGTCGTCTCCTTGTGACCTTGGGCGCGTTACTTTATCTCTCTGTGCCTCAGGCACCAAAAACATATTGTATGTTCTGCGGGGCAGGGACTGTGTCCAACATTCCTACGGGCTGCGTACTGCACACTACTGTAACTATTGGGAGAACAGCACTATATGAAATAAAGATTATTATTATTCTGTGCATTGATGTAAAGACAGTATGTATTTATATAAGGTGGAATGTGACCTTTTTGGCTGTGGCGTTCCGCCGAGCTGGTTGCCGTGGTATAATGCCACTCACATCGGCGCTCCTAGCCCCGTGGCCGCTCAGACGCGACATCTTTAAGTGTCACGCTGCCGAAGTGCGTGGAATTGTACAGCGGTGAGCTGTAGGTGTGGTGCGTCGGTCACGGCCAAAGGTCCTAAACAGCTGACCCCTTCAAGTGTGTGATTATTGCACTGTACCCGTGTGTGAGGAATTCTCTCTCTCGCTCTCAGGACCCGTCTGTGACCCAACTGACCGCTGGCAGCCATGGCAATCTGGAGGAATTCAACCCCTTCTCGGAGAGTGCCCGCCTGGTGAGTAATCAGGAATACCACCTCTGCCCGGGGGCTGTTCCACAAATCCACCACCTTTTCAGTGAAGGATGTCCTGACATCTCCCCCTGTCCCCCTCTTTGTTAAAACCTTTTGTATATATCCCTCTCTTCTAAGCTGGAATTTACTGGGCCAGTAAATTGGTCACATCAGGGGGGCTCAACTTCAGTTCTCAAGGCCCCCTAAACAGGTCAGGTTTTCAGGATAGCCCTGTGTCAGCACAGGTGGCTCAATCAGTCTCTGCTTCAGTACAGGTGGCTCAGTCGAAGATTAAGCCACCTATGCTGGGGCAGGAATATCCTGAACACCTGACCTGTTGGGGGGCCTTGAGGACTGTTGAGACCCCCTGGGTTACATAGCAACCAATGTAATGTTCAACCTATGCTAAATTTAGACGACAGATACGTTATCTATATCCGCACTCACAGTATATTGATCCAGGGGAAGGCACACAGAACCGCAGTGTTATATCATCCAATGATATCTCCTAAGGGGAACTAAATCCCTTCTGGGCTCGCTGTGCTGATGTGTATGGGTTACTGTTTGCGTATTTGCGCTTGAATATCAATTCTAATGACTCTAATTTGTTTAATATATTTGTGTCTGACTTCACAGACAGACCCCAGCCACAAAACTGTCCCAGTACAAGCAGTGGGACCGTCCCAGCCTGCTGTCCTGCAGCCATCTATAGATCCTACACCGAAGGTAGTGTGCGTGTACGCCCCTCCCCCATGCGTGCTCCATGCCTGACACCTCCCCCCGAGTGCTCCGCCCCTGACATCCCCCCCTCCCCCTATGTGCTCCGCCCCTGACATCCCCCCTATGTGCTCCGCCCCGACATCCCCCTCCCCCTATGTGCTCCGCCCCGACATCCCCCTCCCCCTATGTGCTCCGCCCCGACATCCCCCTCCCCCCCCTATGTGCTCCGCCCCTGACATCCCCCCTATGTGCTCCGCCCCGACATCCCCCTCCCCCTATGTGCTCCGCCCCGACATCCCCCTCCCCCTATGTGCTCCGCCCCGACATCCCCCTCCCCCCCCTATGTGCTCCGCCCCTGACATCCCCCCTATGTGCTCCGCCCCGACATCCCCCTCCCCCTATGTGCTCCGCCCCGACATCCCCCTCCCCCTATGTGCTCCGCCCCGACATCCCCCTCCCCCCCCTATGTGCTCCGCCCCTGACATCCCCCCTATGTGCTCCGCCCCGACATCCCCCTCCCCCTATGTGCTCCGCCCCGACATCCCCCTCCCCCTATGTGATCCGCCCCGACATCCCCCTCCCCCTATGTGCTCCGCCCTGACATCCCCCTCCCCCTATGTGCTCCGCCCCGACATCCCCCTCCCCCTATGTGCTCCGCCCGACATCCCCCTCCCCCCCCTATGTGCTCCGCCCCTGACATCCCCCTCCCCCTATGTGATCCGCCCCGACATCCCCCTCCCCCTATGTGCTCCGCCCTGACATCCCCCTCCCCCTATGTGCTCCGCCCTGACATCCCCCTCCCCCTATGTGCTCCGCCCCGACATCCCCCTCCCCCTATGTGCTCCGCCCCGACATCCCCCTCCCCCTATGTGCTCCGCCCCGACATCCACCTCCCCCTATGTGCTCCGCCCTGACATCCCCTCCTCCCCTGCGTGCTCCACGCCCGACATCCCCTCCTCCCCCTGCGTGCTCCGCCCCCGCCATCCCCTCCTCCCCCTGCGTGCTCCGCCCCGACATCCCCTCCTCCCCCTGCGTGCTCCGCCCCCTGCGTGCTCCGCCCCCGCCATCCCCTCCTCCCCCTGCGTGCTCCGCCCCCGCCATCCCCTCCTCCCCCTGCGTGCTCCGCCCCCGCCATCCCCTCCTCCCCCTGCGTGCTCCGCCCCGCCATCCCCTCCTCCCCCTGCGTGCTCCGCCCCCGCCATCCCCTCCTCCCCCTGCGTGCTCCGCCCCGCCACATTCTCCTCCCCCTGCGTGCTCCGCCCCCGCCATCCCCTCCTCCCCCTGCGTGCTTCGCCCCGACATCCCTCCACCCCCTGCGTGCTTCGCCCCGACATCCCCTCCCCCCCGCGTGCTTCGCCCCGACATCCCCTCCACCCCCTGCGTGCTTCGCCCCGACATCCCCTCCACCCCCTGCGTGCTCCACCCCGACATCCCCTCCCCCCCTGCGTGCTCCGCCCCGACATCCCCTCCCCCCCTGCTTGCTTCGCCCCGACATCCCTCCCCCCCCCTGCGTGCTCCGCCCGACATCCCCTCCTCCCCCTGCGTGCTCCGCCCCGACATCCCCTCCCCCCCCTGCGTGCTCCGCCCCGACATCCCCTCCCCCCCCTGCGTGCTCCGCCCCTGTCATCCCCCTCCTCCCCCTGTGTGCTCCGCCCCCCGCCACCCTCTCCTCCTTTGGTCTCCGCAGTCGGTAGCGATGGCCGCCCAGGCCGGGCTCCTGCAGCAGCAGGAAGAGCTGGACAGGAAGGCGGCTGAGCTGGACAGGAAGGAGCAGGAAATGCAGAATGTGAATATAAACTGTGAGTCTGTGCGGGGGAGCCCCTAACCCCTTTGGTGCAGTGCGTTGCAATTTCTCGCATTCCTTACCAAAGAACGTTCGTGAATATTTCCCGAATCGCAAAATTTATGGGAAAAAAGCGGAAACTGCTGCAAATGAAATGTAAAGACGATCGCTGAACTGCAGTGGAAGGGTTTATGTAACACAAACCTCTCATACAAGGATCGCTCTGTTACACATTACCGGGGTCACGGGATATGTTCCCTAATTACATTTATAGTTTATATAATACATGTGCGCTCAAGCACTGCCTGTATTTTAATGTGATTTTTAAAGGGGCAATCAGTTCTTCTTTTAAAAGAATCAAGTGAATTGTTGGGATAACCTTTTATGACCTAGAAATCCTTTAAAATATCTCTTAGACCATTAGGGTGGTACATGGGAACATAGTTACATAGGATGAAAAATGATGGACATATCAAGTTCAATCTCAATTATAACTTGATGCGATACGCTTATAGTTTATAGTTCTATCAATTCAAAGGAAGCCAACGAAAACCCCAATCAACATTATCCAATGACACCTGTATTCCCCCCTGACCCCGGTAATCAGCGGCAGATTTGTCCCTGGATCAGCGCCCTTCCTCTGTGTATTTATCCACTGTATCCCTGTATAGCTTTCCTGTTATGATCCCGTTCCCCTAATCTCACGGGACGTCCCGTGTCCTCTGTGTGATGGGGTAGCCTGAATTTGGTCTGTGGGGACCTGTCGTGCTGCTGCATCAGGCCCACTGTGCTAATTACCAGAGCGATGAAGCCATATTGTAACTTATTCAAATGAATAGGGCTAAAATCTTCCCGGGCAGGAGGATGTCTCTGTCCCTCCTCACTCGCCTCTGTCTCTTCCCGCAGTGAGGCAGAATTAACTGGCCCCCTCTTCCTGGTAAGTGTCCCATCAAACCCTGCTTCTACCAGGGACTTCTCAGCAGACATCCCCGCGGATTATCAGCGCACCTGCAAGATGCTGTACTACCTGTGGATGTGTGAGTGCCAACATTGTATCTTGTGTGTATCTATATATCTGACGCAGCACATCTGTTAGCACATGACCTGCATATGGACAAGGGTTAAAACAGAGCTCGCAAGCTGAACCACTTTTCAGGTCCCTTAAAATGGACAATATCTCCCCTCAGTCCGTTCCCATATACCATCTGTCACAAGCGGGCACATGACTTGGATATGCAACCAGGGTTAATACACACGGCTACTCTAGCCAACTCACCTTTCTCCTCCGCAAAGCACTTTCAATGAGTTAATATTAACCCCTTACTCAATAGCAATTATATCTATACGCTTCCACCACCCAAGAAATTATGCAAGCTATGTGAATTAATATATCTGCTGGGTCTCGGGTCTCTGTTTATTATAGAAAAGGCTATGCACTTAACCCGCGAAAATCTGTTGTGACAAAATGTATCCGAAAATGTAAATACTTTCTCCAGAGCGTGCAACAGTTCATTCAGAGCCCCAAAGCATCACATATTAAAGAATTGTTTTAATATGTATGTATGTATGTCCTTCAGATTACAGAAAAAAGATTTACAAGAACATACAATTACAGTTCACATTCCTAATTACAGTAAATGCAGGACAGTTTCTTAAAATAACAGGATCAAACACACAACAGAAATCTCTATACATTACGTTACCATACATCAGGATTTCCTCCCGGAGAAATTACTGGCGCAGAAATATGAGAAATCACGTGTTTGCTCCAAAACACACCTCTGTTGAAATCTGAGTTTCACAATACTGTGCCAAGGTTTATGTACTATTATTTCCCCCCCCCCCCCATTGAAACAACATAAGCCCAACCCTGTCGTAAAATCAGATGCGAGATTGATAGTTTTACGACAGAGAGAAAGAAACTTCTACCAACCGAAGTTTACGTTTTGCCTCAGTATATAAACACCCTCATAACTTCCCTTCTCTAATACTGAGACACACGTGTGAGGCACCTCAATAGATTCAGGTGCTCATGGCGTACGCAATGAGACTAATCATGACGGTCTTGTTCCTAAATGTTAGTGATATTCTCATTTTAATAGTCTTCCACCAAAGACATTCCCTGTGTCACCTCTCTGGAATGCACCAGTAATTATTCACAAACGTTTAGTTTTCTTTGAGGCTGACCGTGTCATCTCTAGTTAGCGTTTATGACCTAAACACATGTCATTTTATTTTAGTATGACGTCTGTGATAGCCCCCCCCACTCCCCCAATTAAGTCTTTTGAGTTTTAATCCCAAACCTTAACCCCTGAAGCACCAGATTGATTAAAATACATAATATTATGATATTATTAGGGCGTAGGAGTGGCTCAGTGAGTAAAGACAGTGACTGGCACTGAGTTTGAAGCAGGGGATCCTTGTTCAATTCCGGGTGTCTGCGCCTTGTGACCTTGGGCAAGTCACTTTATCTCCCTGTGCCTCAGGCACCAAAAAATAGTTTGGAAGCTCCATGGGGCAGGGACTGTGCCTGCAAAATGTCTCTGTAAAGCGCTACGTAAAACTATTATCATGACACTATATATCTATATCACAGCGAACCTGAGGTGGAAGGGGTAATTCCCTCCTAGGAGCAAAGTGTACTAATGGCAGTGACAGGGTTAAGGGGTGATGTGGGTGATTTACAGCCTTTTCCCCCAAATCTCCCCCATAAGTATGAATAAATCCTTATTAAAGTTATTATAGGAACACGGGGAGCTGAGACTTGGAGGGGGCTGATTTCCTCGCGCTGCTGCTCCCATGTGTCTGACGTCTGTGTGTTCAACAGGAAAATCCCTCTACCTGCATTGTCTCTCTGATACGGATAGGGGGGATAAGGGGAAAGAAGACACGTGACTGACACACGCACTGAAGACGTGCAGTTTTAGAAACAATTTGCAGAGAAACAAAAGCAGTGTGTTTGCTTGTAGCGCGGTTAGATTAGTTTAAAGACCATAACACTTTACAGTGGGGGGGGGGGGAGGGGGGGAGGCATGCCTCTGTGGGATTTTACTTTTAACCCTTTCTCTGCTCCCCCCCCTAGTACATGCGGTCACCCTGCTCCTGAATCTCCTTGCCTGCTTGGCCTACTTCACCAGTAATGCTGCTGGTGGGTGGACTTCGGCCTCTCCCATCCTGTGGTTCATCCTGTTCACCCCGTGCGCCTTCCTGTGCTGGTACCCGACCCATCTACAAAGCGTTCCGGTGAGTTCTGCGGGAGGTTCTCGGAACGGTGATCTCCCACTCTGAAGGCCAGCGCGCATCGTGTTCAAATAAACTGGAATATAATATCCAGCGCGGGGGAGCGCCTTCCCACAATACCGCTCACCCCGTCTCTTGCCTGCTCTCACCCCCGTCTGTGTGTGTGTCTCTGTCTCTGTGTGTGTGTCTCTGTCTCTGTGTGTGTGTCTCTGTCTCTGTGTGTGTGTGTCTCTCTGTCTCTGTGTGTGTCTCTCTCTCTCTGTTTGTGTGTCTCTCTCTGTCTCTGTGTGTGTGCATGTCTCTCTGTCTGTCTGTGTGCGTGTCTCTGTCTGTCTGTCCTGTGTGCGTGTCTTTCTCTGTGTGCGTGTCTCTCTGTCTTTGTCTCTCTCTGTCTCTGTCTGTGTGGGTGTCTCTCTCTGTATGCGTGTCTCTCTGTCTTTGTCTCTCTGTCTTTGTCTCTGTGTGTGCGTGTCCTCTGTCTCTGTGGGTGCGTGTCTCTCTCTGTCTCTGTGTGTGCGTGGTCTCTCTCTGTCTCTGTGTGTGCGTGTCTCTCTCTGTCTA